>NW_026691588.1:0-71153 GCF_020826845.1 Diceros bicornis minor
AAAAAGTAAAAAAAAAGACTTTATTTAAGATATGAATTTTGGGGAGCTTGTCAAAAATAGAAAACGTTAAAGCAAAGAGATCATTAACAGCCCAAAAACCTTAATAGAGAAACCTCAGTCTTTTGAACACAGGAAATTATTTTAACAGTTTTTTTTTTTTTCTGTCTTTCAGGTAGACTTATCCAAAGGTAAAGAAAAATCTTTTATAACCTCTTTATCAAGTTCAAGAAAATTATCCTTTTAAGAGAAAGAAGACCAAATTATAATTTTGTACCAGCTTCCTTCTGATATTAAAATTCATTAACTTAATTAAATTCATTTCAATCTGAGCCAACTTCACCATACAAAAACTCCTTTTCCAGAATTCCTCTTCCACAAACCTATAACTTTCATTTTACATTCAGAATTTGTCCCATGTCTTTCTTTTCCCTCCTAGTACTTGAAGACAAATTTATCTTTCTTAATCAATCAAACAAAATATTTCCATTCTTTGTTCCTTCTTTATACATCTTACTTTCCTTGTACACAGACATATTTTTTCTTAATATTTAGTAGCTTCAATCACATACACTAATTAGAAATTTTAACTCTTAGAAACCCGAATTTGTAAGTAAAAACTAAGTAAACCATGATAAACTTTCTTTTACATTAGTATATTGTGGCTTGGAAAATTTATAAACACTTCATAACTTCTAGAAATATGTTACTTTATAGTACAATCTTTTAATAAAATACATGTTTACCAATAGACCCAAAACACCTTTTAGTTTTCCTGTAATGAAAAGCCAAATGTAGACAATCGTGACTTTCGCAATCAATGTCTAATATCTTATCTTATTTGGAAATGATGATACTCAGTGAATTTTTATCACAAAATTTAGCAAAACTCTAAAGTTTTAAGTCACCAAAAAGATTTTGGAAGCTGTAAACACCATAACACATAATTATTATTTAAAGTTCACCCAACATTCATCTTTTTCACAACTATTTAGTTACTTGTTGCCAATAATTATTTAGATTGTCTAAAAGACTTCATAAGACATTAGATAAAATTAGCCATCATTTAAATTACTATTTTTGTTAACCAGTACTGTAATAGAAATAACATCAGTTTTTTTTACAAAAGTTCATGTAAATTTCATCACCTCTTATACCTTTAAACATAGTTATCATTAAGATTTTTATCAATAGGTGTTGGTCTTCTAATTTTGGACAAGGGAAGCATTCCCAGTCAGACATTTTAAAACATACACAGGCAAAGTTGATGTAACCTCTTTATATAAAATTAGCTCAAACATTCCAACCTTTATAATCTTATCAACACTTACACTTTTACATGTTCTCAATTCAATTGTAACCTGAGTCAAGGTCTTAAGGCTATTTAAATTTTTCCCTTCCTTTTTATGGCCCTTTTTTAGGTACCAATTAAACAATTGTGTGAGAGCTCTCAAAACATATTTTTTTTCCTCAATTTAGAAGTTTTCCCAATTCAAAGGATCTGTTGTCTGGCCATTGACGAGTAGGATTTTCATTTGTATATTTATTCCAATAGTGACTCGATCCAATAAGCCTTTTTAAGGAAAGACCCGGTGGTAACTTTCCCATGCTTAGAGTAAATTTTTACCATGGACGCAAGAGGCGTCCCTGGTGAGGGCGCAGATGATGTAGCCCCCATGATCCACAGAATTCACTCCCAAAGATATTCAGAGAAAGTAAAGACCTTCGTTACACAGGCGGTAAGGATGGTGTAGTGAAAACGGTGTCTCCAGTCTCCTACAATAGTGTGGGACGCCTCCAGTCACAGACCCGCTAATCTGTGACACCAGGCAGGCAATATTCGAGTGGGATTTTTCCAGCACTAACAAGCAACGAAGGTTAAGACGACAAAAGCCCTTATGGACTGGGTCCTTTATGACAAACTCCCCTGAGAGCTTGGCACAGCCGGACAAAGAGACAGTTCAGAATCCCAGTCTACTCGACTGGCCACCAAGGGGCACCCCGGTAAATGCACCTTCCGTATGGTGGAGACCAAGGAGAATATTCTCACTGGTCACAAAGCCAAGTTTTCTCAGGACACAGAACAAGACAGAAGGAAAAACCTCATCCGGTTCTTTTCTTATGTGCACAATGACAGCTTTAGCCACGCCTTAGGTCTCTTGGAGTCAGAATAATACCTGGTGGGGAGGTGCCACGGGGTTGGGGATTGTGTGCTTTACAGAGTACCTCGTCATTGCATGGACATTTTCTTGCAGTTGGCGGGGGACATGTGTCTTCTACCCCGTTCCGTGACACAACTTATCCTGTCACGGGAGTCTTCTGAAAGTGGCGAGCGCCCTAATGGCTCTTAACTTCTCGACCTGTGCCCACCAAATTTGCAGCCTTTTTGGCTTCCAAGATGCCCTTGGCAATGGCCTTCACTTCATGTGCATATTAACCCACAGCAAAGTTTGTGTAAATAGACGCCAGTCTGGTGAGACCCGCAAACTCACCAGTCTGTGGGGCCGGCCCGGACAGTAGGCTTATAGGTTCTATGCCTGCGTCCTACCCTATGGTATTTCCTTCTTATGACACACGATACAAAAGACAGAGACAAAAGAGAAAAACAGAGACTATTTCTGGGAGGAAAACGATCAAGATCAAAACCAAGAGTACTCTACCAAATTTACCAGCGTCACTAAAATCACAAGAAACTAGTTTCCCAAATATTTTCTCCTGCCAATCTAAATTTCGAAAGAGAAAAAATTTCTCACCACCTCCTTCCACCGGACTCCACAGGTAGAGATTCCGGGAGGCTGACGTGGTAAGAAGTCTTACATTTTACCGGCTATCGTCAGGGGTTCCCGTATTTCATCCCCTGCAGTAATCTAGGGAGAAGGCATTTCTTCCAGCCAGAGAATGCAACTTGCCAGCCAGCGTAGCCCCACGTTGGGCGCAAAAACTGTTGAGGGAGTGAGAGAATCTTCCTTTTCCCTTTTCTTAAGGTTCTCATGGCTGGCCAAATAGTTAACAAGACAGGTTAGCAGGAGAAAATAATACCAAGTTTAATAACATGTATACATGGGAGAAACTCAGAAATGAGCAACTCATCCCTCTGTCTAAGCTACCCACTTAAGTATTGTAGCTAAAGAGGAGGAAGGTGTTGGGGGTGGGTAGTGGTCTAAGACCACAGAGGGCAAGAAGACAACTCACATGGAGATAGAAATGCAAATGTTTGCCTGACAACTCTTCTCATGGTCATCTATAGATAATGTGGTCAGTGAGAGAGAGAGTTTTTGATAAAAGTGGCTTGGTGCCTTTCCTATTGTAACCTCTATCCTACGTTATCTTTACAACCATCATGATAATAACTCCTTCCTGAAACAGATTTTTTGTTTTAAATTCTTTAGGCAGTTTGGGAGGGGAAATTCAAATATTCTTCCTGAGTTCTCTGAGTCCTTATTGTCTTCAGCTCGAAACAATACACACACCAGGGTGGTGACTAATGGGGTAGCTTGCCCTGATCACCATTACCTCCATTTATAAGGATGCCCCCTTTATGTAGATTCTGTACAAAATTGCAAAGATCACTTTTTCCTTTTCAAAATTTATTTCTTTTAACTTTTAATAGTGAGAACCTTAGTGTTGGGTAAACTGCTGCAAAATTACTGGAAATGCTGAGAGTCTTTTTGAAAAGTGTAGAAGTCTAAAGATAATGAAAAGTACATTTCTCCAAGGTCAAGTCCCTTGATGATCTGATAGGCGTCTGTCTAGGTGTACCCGGAAGAGATGGAAGATTGAACACCAGCACAGCACACAAGGAAACAGGCTGCCAACTTGAGGGCTTCCCATGGACCACAGAGTGCCTAGCAGACTCTTGGAGACTAAATCTGGGCTTTGTCCATGGGTTGGCCCTGAGAGGAAGATTTTGCTTAAATGACCAGAGAATAGATAACGGATTTTGTTGATAATAATTCTTACCATGTAAATTTCTTTATAAATCTCTGAATAAAATAAAAAAATATAATCCCCATAGAAATCAACTCTTACTGACAAGCTCCACAGCCTTCTCTAGAGAGCTCAACAGAAAATGTCTCCACTGACTGTGAATTGCTCTTCTCTGAAAGCCAGCCAGCACTTCACTGATAGCCCTGGATAAGGAAGGCCAGATACAATTCTTTGAAGATATTTAGCTGAATTCAGAACCAAAAATCCTACCTCCAGTTGGCTCCTCTGTGAGAATGGATGGCCGGCCTTGTTTCACAGCCTGAGCTGTTGAGGTTTCATATGAGATAAATTGCTCTGTTCTCCAGGGATGGAAAAGCTGGACTGTGACATCGATTCAGGGCTGAGATTTTGCAGGTAAAGATAGGGTCATAGAGGGGAATAAAGATTTCAGCAAATTGGTTTGTTGTTCTCTACAGTGGAAATAATTTAAGAAGCAGATAGTCTCTCACTCAAACTTCTCTTCCCTGTTCTCTATCTGTCATATCACTGTAAAAATTCTCTCTATGAAAATTTCAGTCTTTTTTCTTTGTAGTGTGTTTATTATCATCTTTATGAATTCTTTGACTTCACCACCTTCTTGGCACCACAACTCTAGCCATTGAGATATTATTATAGATTCACTTTTGCAACTTCATCCCCTTATCTCTATTTCCTCCGCCAATTCGTAGTTTTAGTTCTTATTGTATCTTATGCTTGAAAACATTTGAAGCTTACAGTGTGTATCAGTTCCTTATTTTCTCAAATTTTTATTATCTAAGTGCCCTCAACTATCACTTTTTTTTAGAAAAGAAGTGAAATACATAACAGAACAGTACACTGTAATAAATTGACCACTTATAAAATTAAGTTCAACCTGAAATCCCTCCCCACTTAACAGAGACCATATTTTATAATTCACAATGCTTTAGTCTGGGCAGGGTCAGTTTATCAAAGATTTTTGGATGTTTTAAACCACATGAGATATATACATTGTAAGATAAAATCGTTAATCTTGCAGAAGTTGTAGAATTTCCTGATGCTTGGGGAAGTTGGTGGTGGAGAGCCTGAATCATATGAAAAGTAGTTGATTAATTAGCACCTGAGTTTGTTAAGTTGATAAGGATGATGATGAGACATACATGTTGAAAAGATAACTTTGCATATCAGAGTATTGTCAGAGGCCACTGGGAAAATTCATAATATTCTCAAATACTACAAAAAATGACCATTTTTTCATAAAAGATGTCATACATGATGGCATCATATACTTCTGTCAGAAAACTTGCAATGAAGAAAATGAACACTTCAGTCATTTTAATTCTAACAATTTGTTCATGCTTACTAGTAGGTTAAAAAACTGTTTAGAAATAAAGTGATAAGTGATGTGCTAGCTTAATTTTTAAATTTTTTTAGTAAAAAACTTTTTCATATTTTTAAAAAATATTTATTTGTATTTATTTTATGCTGAATTTATTCCTGGGCCCAAAGACTTTTTTTTTAATTTACTAACACCAATTATTTTCAATCTCTTTCAAAAAGTTGAAGAGGAGAAAATACCTCTAAAGTCATCCTATGGGATTAGCACTACCCTGATATCAAAGCCAAAGACACTAAGAGAAAAGAAAACTATAGGTCAATATCTTTGATGAATATTGATATAAAAATCCCCCATAAAATAGTAATAAACTAAATTCATCAGCATATTAAAAGGATTATACAGCATTTTTAAGTGGGATTTATTCCTGGAATACAAGGATGTTCCAATATATGAAAATGAATTAATGTAATAAACCACATTAACAGAATGAAGGAAGAAAACACATGATCATCTCAATGGATGCAGAAAAAGCATTTAACAAAACTCAACATGCTTTCATGCTAAAATCACTAAAAAAACACTCAGGGTAAAAGGAAACTACTTCAACATAATAAAAGCCATATACAGAAATCCACAGAGAACATCATATTCAAGGGTGAAAGACTGAAAGCTTTTTCTCTAAGATCAGGAACAAGACAAGACGGCCCATTTTCACCACTTCTATTCAACATGGTATTAGAAGTTCTAGCCAAAGCAATTAGGCAAGAAAAAGAAGAAATAGCATCCAAATTTGAACAGAAGAAGTAATATTATATTTGTTTACAAAGAGTATCTTATATGTTGAAACCCCTAAAACTTCCACCAAAAATTTGTTAGAACTAGTAAATTCTGCAGAGTAGTGCGACACAAAATCAACAGCAAAAACTATTGTTCTTCTATACATTAATAATAAGTAATCTGAAAAAGAAATTAAAAACTTTACATTTTTATTTACAATAGCAACAAAAGAATAAAATACTTAAGAATCAACTTACTCAAAGAGGTAAAAATTCCAATGATGGTTTTGCAAAATTAGAAAAATCTATCCTAAAATTCATATGGACTCTCAAGGGACATTGAATAGCCAAAACAATCTAGAAAAAGAAGAACTAAAGTTAGAGAACTCACACCTTCCTGATTTCAAAACTTACTATAAAGTAATCAAAACTGTGTGGTACTGGCATAAATACACACACTATACTAATGAAATAGCACAGAGAGCCCAGAAATAAAACTTTGCATATATGGTCCAAGATTTTTTGACAAAGGTACAAAGATCATTCATTGGAGAAAAGAACAGTTTTTCAACAAATGTTGTTGGGAAAACTGGATACCCACATGCAAAAGAATGAGTTTGGACCCTTACTTTACACTATATACAAAAATTAACTCAAAATGGATCAAAGATACTAAATATTAGAGTTGAAGCTATAAAATCCTTAGAAGAAAACACATGGTAAAAGCTGTATGTCATTGGGTCCAAATGCCATTGCAAAAATGATTTCTTTAATATGACCATCAAAGACATAAGTAACAAAAAAATAAAAAATTGGACTTCATCAAAACGAAAAGTTTTCTGTATCACAAGACACTATCAACAAGAGTACAAAGGCAAACCATGGAATGGTTGAAAATATTTGCAAATCACAATCTGATAAGGGAATTAATATATAGAATAAATAAAGAACATCTACAACTCAACAATAAAAAAAAAACCTCAATTTAAAAATGCACAAAAATACTTGAATAGACATTTCTCCAAAGAAAATATAAAATTGAACAAGAAACACAAGAAAAGATGCTCAACATCACTAAAGTATCAGGAAAAAGTGAAATAAAAGCACAATGAGCTACCTTTTCACACCCGTTAGGATAGTTACTATCACAAAATCAGAACATAACAAGTGTTGACAAGGAATGTTGAGAAATTGGAACCCTTGTGCTCTGAGTGTGAGAATATAAAACTGTGGAAAACAGTATGGCAGTTCCTTCAAAAATTAAAAATAGAATTACTATATGATGCTAGAAATTTCTCTTATGGATTCTGAAATAATAAAAACATATTTATCGGCCTCTGCGTCCAGTTCTTGGCACAGAGCTCCTAAAACCTTTGTAATTTCCCCAGTGATAAGAACACTAAGAGAAATCTTTTGTCCTATTGAGGCAATTCTGGGTGGGCTCCTGGATGGCTTCCTGGATGGGGGGTTGGTCACCAGAAAGACCAAGCCTGAGTAGAAGCTTCGAATTTTTAGCCCTACCCCTTATCCTTCAGAGAAAGGAGAGGGGCTGGAAACTGGAGTTAATAATTGATCACGCCTATGTGAGAGGAGCCTCCATAAAAATCCCAATAGAAGGCGGTTCAGAGAGCTTCCAGGTTGGCAATGACAAGGACTGCTTGGAGAGTCGGTGCACCTGGAGATGGCATGAAATCTTTGTGTATTATCTCCATACCTTTCCCTATGCACCACTTCCAACAGGCTCTCCTTGAATATATCCTTTTATAAAAAACTGGTGATCTAGTAAATGTTTCTCTGAGTTTTTGTGAGCCACTCTAGCAAATTAATTAAACCCAAGGAGAGGTTGTGGGAACCTCTGGTTTATAGCCAGTAAGTCAGAAGTACAGGTAACAACCTGGGCTTGTAACTGGCATCTGAAGTAAAGGTGAGGTTGGGTGGGTGTGCAGAATTTAGGATGGAGCCATCAACCTGTACAATCTGATGTATCTCTGGGTTGTCAGCATCAAATTGAGTTGAATTATCTGGTAACCAGCTGGCATTACAAGAATTGCTTCTTGGAGGTGTGGGGGAACCCTGTTATATGTGAAAAAGTGAATCTGAGAACACCATTTTAATGGGTATACACCCAAAAGAACTAGAACGCAGAGGTATAAAGACATTAAGTACACCCATGTTCTTAAAAGCATTATTCAAAATAGCCGGAAGCTGGAATCAAGCCAGGTGTCCATAAGTGGATGAACTGACAAAAAAATGTGGTGTATACACAGAGTGGAATACTATTCACCCTTAAAAAGGAAGGAATTCTGACACATGTTATAACATGGATGAACCTTGAGGAATTTATCCTAAGTGAAATAAAGCCAGTCACAAAAGGAAAAATGCTGTATGATTCCACTCATATAAGGTAATTAAAGTAGTCAAATTTATAGGAATAGAAAGGAGAATGGTGGTTCCCATGGGCAAGAGGGAGGGCATAACAGGGAGTTGTTGCTTAATGGGCACAAAGTTTCAGTGGCAATGTGAAAATAGTTCTGTGGATGGTTGGAGGTTATGGCTACACAATTATTTGAAGGTATTGAATGTCGCTGAACTGTACACTTAAAAATGGTTACAATTTTATGTTTCTGCATATTTTATGACCATTTAAAAAATTAATTATTTTCAACAAATGAACAAACACTAGCTACATGCGATAGCATGGATGAATATCACAAACATAATGCTGTATAAAAGAAATTATATTCAAAAGGCTATATATTTTATAATTCCATTTATTATAAAATCCAATAAAGAAACAAAAACCCGAGGTCTGGCTTCTACTAATAGTGGAGTAGCTTTTTGAACTAACACTCTCACAGATAACAATGATAAAATCTGCACAAAATATTATATATATTTATACAGACTCGTGTAGCTATATGTAAAACACATTTAATAAATGTGTATATGTGTATATGTTTAAATCAGTTCCAAAAGCAAGCTGAACTGAGAGGGAATCTTCCCTTAAAATGATGGGAATTGCACCAGGAGATATTTGCAAGCTTGAATCTTTTGCCTCAAAGCATTCCAAAATCTGTTCATGGCCTAGACAGGGGAAAAACTACAGTCTTACTTGTAATGTTAGAGGATGTATTTTTGGGCTGGCAGAGTAGCTGCGAAAGTTAGGGGAGAAATTCTGGAAGGGAGGGAGACACAAAGAGGAAAATCGCAAAATATATATGTAAGTCTCTCCCCCACACACACCAAATTGGCAGATCTTTGAACAACACACATACAGGGTAGGCCCCAGAAGGCCTAGTGTAAAAACAGCAGTTGGAAGATGAAAGAACTGACTGAGGATTTCAGCTATGGCCACTGTAAAGGAGATAGGATTGGAATTTCAGTCCAGCCAAGTTGATTCCCTGCTAGAAAAGTAACAACACACTTCAAAGAAATACAATAGAATCCGGAGCCTCTAATACCTATCTTTCATGATTTCCAGTACACAATTTAAAAGAATCATGAGATTTGGAAGAAACAGGAAAATGTAATCCATATGTGACCAAAAGCAGGCAGTAGAAACTCTCCCTAATGTGTTGCAATTAGCAGTCAAGAATACGAAAGCAGCTATTATAAAGATGATCATGGTGGTAAAGAAAAATATTCCCATAATGAATGAACAGATGTGGGAACTCAGCAGAGAAGTGGAAAATACACAAAAGCACCAATAGGAAGATGAAATGAAATAAATACTTTTGAGTTTACCAGTAGATGAGAAACAGTAGAAAAAACATGAAGATACAGCAATAGAAATTATCCAGTCTGAAGAAAAGAATGTAAAAATTTTGAAGAAAAATGAAGAGAGCCTTATGACCCTGTGAGATGATTGAGTCCCCAGCAGAGAGGAGAAAGACAGAAAAATTAAAGGAGGCAGAAAGGCAAATCAATAAGTAATAGCATAAAACTTCCAAAATTTCTTGGAAAATCTAAAATTTTAGGATCCTAGAAAGTCAGCAAACCCACAAAGTAAAATATAAATAAAAGCATACTTAGGTACATGATAGTCAAGCTTACTAAAATCCAAAGATAAAAAGAAAATCTTGAAAGCAGTCAGGGAAATACATATATACAGGGGAAGACATTACATACAGGGAGAAATAAGGTGAATGATGGATAATTATATTATCAAAAACAAAAGAGACAACTCAACACCAAAATGACATCTTTCAAGTGCAGAAAGAAAACCCAAAAGTCAACACAAGATTCTATATTTAGCAGAACTCACTTTCAAAAATGAAGCAGAAGCCACAATAAGATACTGCACGCCTATTAGGTGCCTGAAATAAAAAATAAAATTGCAAATACACATGAGGAGGTGGGTGAGGAGTAGGAGCAATTAGAACTGGAATGCAACATGATAGTTGCATTCAGAAACAGTTGAGCAGGTTCTTATAAAGCTAAACATACACTTATTTATATGACTCAGATATCCTACTCCTAGGTATTTACTGAAGAAAAATTGAAAACTAATGTTTAAACAAAAATCTTTGTGGGAATCTTTATAGCCATTTTATTCATAATTGCCAAAAGCTGGAATAAACTAAATGTTCTTTCGTCAGGTGAATGGAGAAAGAAACTGTGATGCATCAGTACATTAGAATACTACTTGACAGTAAAACGGATAAACCTCTTTTTTTTGTGTGTGTGAGAAAGATAAGCCCTGAGCTAACATCCATTGCCAATCCTCCTCTTTTTTCCGCCCAAAGCCCCAATAGATAGATGTATGTCATAATTGCACACCCCTTCTAGTTGCTGTATGTGGGACACGGCCTCAGCCATGGCCAGAGAAGCGATGTGTGAGTGCGTGCCCTGGATCCGAACCTGGGCCGCCAGTAGGGGAGCGCATGCACTCAACTGCAAGGCCACGGGCCCGGCCCCAGGATAAACTCTTGATTCACACAACAACATGGATGAATCTTGGATGCATTTCTCCAAGTAAAGGAACGTCAGATTCAAAAGGCTGTACAGTATATGATTCCATTTATTATGACTTTCTAGAAAAGGCAGAATTACAAGG
This sequence comes from Diceros bicornis minor, assembly GCF_020826845.1. NCBI lineage: Eukaryota > Metazoa > Chordata > Mammalia > Perissodactyla > Rhinocerotidae > Diceros > Diceros bicornis. The sequence continues at coordinate 11,114 of NW_026691588.1, forward strand.
ATGGAAAATGATCAGTGGTTGCAAGGGATGGAGTAGGGGAAGGGGTTGAATACAAAGGGATAGCATGAGAGAACTTTGGGGGTGAAAAACACAGCTCTGTATGGTACTGTGGGTATGGATGCATGACCATAAAGTCAAAACCCATAGAACTGTACACCACAAAGAGTGAATTTTACTCTGCAAATTTTAAAAATCAATCAGGATGCTGGGGAACTCAGATGGAATGCAGTGAAAAATGAATCTCACTGTATTACAAACATGTGACCTAACCATACAGAAGGGGTGGGGATGAAAGGTCCTGACCTAAGTTACTTTGGAAGACAGTGATTTGACGGGATACTGTAGAACTAAAGTACTGGACACAAACACTGTACTCTAGGTGGTAAATTTGTTTTTCATAAGGGTATGGATTAGCAATTCTGAGCTAGTTGACACAGTAAATATATTGTAGCTAACTGGAGTTAAGTTTCTCACTGTTGGTGAAAGAAGTTACAAATAAACAAAAGGAGAATGCTAGAATAAACTCTGTGGTGCTGGATTGGAGTTTGAAGTATCAGTATGAATCCATGTCTCTTTTAATATATCTATCCAAATAGATAGATAGACTGATATATAGATGGATCGATCGATAGACAGATGTGTCTACCTGAGTTTTATATTCATGCATACATTTCCAAGCTCTGCTGAGAGGGTCCAGAAGCAATGATACTCTGGTATTAATGAGCACACCTAGCTCCCAGATCTTGTTTTCTAAATATCATTCTCCAATAAAATAAAGCAGATTTTCTTGGAGAAATGGCTAATTCTAGGGCTGGAGATGGAAAATACAAGATGAGCCTGGATCATCTTGTAGTGCCAGAAAGTAGGAAAGTGCTTTCAAAAAAAAACACACAGAAAATGATGGGACGTGTCAAAAGGAATCAATCTGAAAGACTTTCCAATGACTCAAGCTGGAAAACTCTGAGCAACAAAATAAATAATGGTAGCATTGGATAATTACTCAGAGAATAAAAGAAATATCCACGAGGCTATACTGATATAAAAAAGATTAAACAAGAAAGGAAGGGAAGGAAGAAAGAAAAAAGGGGAAAAAAAATGAATGAGAGAATGAGAAAAAGAAAGGAAGAAGGAAGGGGGGGAGAAATCTTGCTCACAGAATTCCAAATAATAAAAGCGCTAGATAGCATGAAATAGAAAATCGCCACTTTAACACTACAGTAATAATTATTGTTGGAAAGAATGACTGATGAACGCAAAAACTGTGGATGAAACTTAAAGAAGAAACAGTACATTTGCAGAGTCTCAAAGCATTTCCTTTCCAAACACTTAACTTGTTTCTCTTATTTCTTTTTTTTATGATTTTATTTATTTATTTATTTTCCCCCCAAAGCCCCAGTAGATAGTTGTATGTCATAGCTGCATATCCTTCTAGCTGCTGTATGTGGGACACGGCCTCAGCATGGCTGGAGAAGTGGTGCATCGGTGTGTGCCAGGGATCCGAACCCAGGCCGCGAGCAGCGGAGCGCATGCACTTAACCTCTAAGCCACGGGGCCGGCCCCTCTTATTTCTTTAAAATATCTATGACTACCTAAAGCAAAAACTATAACACTGTGTTGTGGGATTTATAACACGAGTAGATGTAAAATTTATGACAGCAATAGCACAAAGGACAGAGGTAAATGGAACTGTTCTGTAGCAAGGCTTCCATATTTTACATTGATTAAACTGGTGAACTTTTAAGTCTAGGTAGGATGTGATATCTTAAAGATGCATATTGTAATCTGGACCACCCAGTAAGAATGCAAAGGTGTGTCATTTAAATGCTAATAAAGGAATTAAACAGCATGCCAAAAAACGTTTTTTGTTTTTTTTTTAAAGATTTTATTTATTTATATTTTCCCCCTAAAGCCCCAGTAGATAGTTGTATGTCACAGCTGCACATCCTTTATTTGCTGTATGTGGGACGCGGCCTCAGCATAGCCGGAGAAGCAGCGCATCGGTGCGCGCCCGGGAGCCGAACCCGGGCTGCCAGTAGCGGAGCGCGAGCACTCAACCGCTAAGGAACAGGAAGGAGTTTTCTGGGGGTGATGGAAATATCCTATTCTTAAAGGGATGAAAGTTATATGGGCATGTTTATTTGCCAAAACTGTACGGTTGAGATTTGTGCCTTTCAGTGTGCATACATCTTACTCACCACACATGCACAAAGGCTTAAAAGAATAATAAAGTGAGGTGGGAATGGGATGGAGTGTGGATGAAACAAAAATGGCAGATGATTAGTAGTTGTTGAAACTGGGTGACGGGCCTACTGTGCTATTTTGTTTATTTTGTATATTGTTTAAATTGTTCTGTAATAAAACACTTGTATAAGAAGACAAACTTGACATACAGTGTTCGCTGGTAAGATATCAGTTACCTTTGGGGAGGAAATAGGGAGAAAGGGATTGTCGGGGCCTGAGTAAAGCTGGTGCTAGTTCTTGGTCACACAAGTGTGTTCACTTTTTAATAATTCTTTGTGATTTACGTGGATGACTCCTGCATATATTTCTGTACGCATGTTATATGTCAATAATCATTTTAAATCCTGCATATTTGCACAAAGATACTAACTCAATATCTCAGAATAACAGCAGTGTTTTGTTTTAAAGTGGAACACATTCACTCATGACACCATTAGATGGATTTTAATACTTCCAAGTATCTATTAATGCCCTCATCCTTGCATGGTCCCTTGGGTCTTTCCATTTTTGCCTCAGTTTTGTAAGTGGCATGGATTTGAGATTTCATGATGTCATCTTTCTCCAGCAAGGTCCACCCCCACCACGATGCTCACCAAGGCCTCGAGACCTAGCACAGTGCCGTGTTCACAGCATGCACTCAAGACCTGTGGGACTGGGTTGGAAGGAACAAAATGAGGAGCACATGATGTTCGTAACTTAAGTCTAGGTGTCATATTGTGACTTAGGAAATTGGTATAGTTTTTCGATAGATTTGCTATGCCTTCTAGATTTTCCTATTTAAAACAATGGGAAATAGGGTCTCAGAGTTCTTTCTCAGAGAAAGTCTGACATTTCAGGCACAGATTACTGACAATTATTAATGGCATATGACTTTCCCACCTCATCTTAGTGTTAAGTTTTTAATTCCTTACCTTGGAAATGACCTAACTTTGCTTCTTCCAAATCTTGTAGTAATACTGGTGCCCCAGAAAGTCAGGCCACGGATATTCTGCTGTTGTGCTTTCTCCCTGGAAAGAAGTGGAGCTGTGCATCCACCAGTCTAAGAAGCGTGTGGTGCTGTAGTATTTGGAGTCAATCAGAAAAGCTAAATGGAAAAACGACTTCAGAGAATTATCACCATAACCCTCCACAGCAACAAATTATTTTGCTTAATTATTTTGTGATTCTGCAGGTATATTTAAACAGGAATATTAAAACTAGTTCCCAAGGAGCCAGCCCTATATTAGAGCAGAAATTGCATATTACCTTCCTGCACAAACTTGCCTAACACTGTGGGAAGGACCAATGAGAAGTTTCGGTGTTGTTGCCTATGTTAACGAGGCCAGGAGGTCCACACTCGGATAAGAAAGTCCAGTGAACCAGCCTGTGTGCAGCGTGGAAATAGGGGCATGCATGTGTTCCCCTGAAGTGGCTTAGGGGTCACTTACCAGTGCACCTGAGTTTCCTGTCTGTATAATGCAGGTATTGGGGCTGTCCAATGTGATGTTTTCTCCTTTTTATGACATGGCTCAGGGCAGTCCTTCTAAGACTCCTGACCAAGGTATGGGCCCTTCAGGCAGATTGGGTCCAAAGGGAGGATCTCTGCAGCGACCCTGACCACGGGTTCCAGAGGGAGGATCATGGCAGCTTGGAGAGATAGGGGGGATGGTAGGACAGGTGGCATTGAAAAGGCAAATTCCAGGATCCCAGGCACCCGATATTTCCATTTTAGATATTGAATTTACATTTCAAATACTGGCCAGGGGGCTTCCACCAGGGCTGCAGGCAACCTCAGCAATAGCCAGGCTGGTGAGCCCCACCCCTATCTGAGTCCCGGCCTCAAGGGATGCAGCCCAACCACACTGCGCATACTCTGGGGGGTGGGCAGGTCATGGAGATTGGGCGTGGTATACAGAACAGGTGGGGAAGAGGGTGGGATGGAGAAGCAGAGGGGTGGGGCCCAGGGGCCGAAGGACAAGGCAAGAGTTGGGGCCAGGAGCTGTGCATGCTGGGAGCTTTTCTCTCTTAACCGCTCCCAGCTGGCAACCTGTAGGGCTGCAGGACTAGAACGCCCAGGATGCTCTGGGCACAGGGCGGTGCCTGGCCCTGGGGGGAGGAGCAGGGCGGTGTGAGCTTGGCCGAGGGCCAAACCATTGACTCAGGACTCAGGTCCTGCACCCGCTCCATGTGGACTGATTCCCAGAGGGATGTGACGAGACGAAAAGTACCAGGGAGTCAGGAGGGTGTGGCGGCTGCATGGGAAGCCGCGGGCCTGCAGCGTGTAACTGCTTTTGTCCAAAATTGAAGCCCAGACTGGCGCCTCTTCCCCACCGCCTCCCTCCTTTGCTTGATTCCTCCTCCCCCCTGTGTACCTGTGGGTCCTTCCACAGCCTCCTACCTAATCCAAGGCCAGGTGTTTCTCTAAACTGCTTATGGGAACTGGTTAGACATTCCAGAAACTTTCCACTTTGCCTGCTGCCCTCTGCCTTCTCCAGCCAAAGTGCCATCATTTCATCAGCTTTTGGGAGAAATTCACCCTTGTGTTCCCTCTTGGATGCACAACTTTGGAGTTTTGCAAAGTGGTAACATTGGCTTTTGCTTGCCTTTTTCACAGATGTGGAAGTTAAAGCATCCGTGAGGTTAATCATTGGTTTCCCCAGGATCTGCTAAGGGCAGAGGAGAACAACACAATTCCCAGGCAAGTATCTAGTAGGCCGTTTTCACTAACCTATTCCAGTGCAGAGGCCTCCAAAACAGCATCGTTAGGATGAGAATAGCTTAAGCATTTTGCCCTTTAGATTGATCACCTAATCTCAGCTCAGGCCTGAGTGGCCAGTCTCTCAGGGACATAAGTGATGACTCTGATCCCTCAGGAAGAGACCGGTAGTCCTGCTTTGGGAGAGGCATGTTCATGGTAGACAACACCTGGGCAGCATTTGAAACCCGTCAGCTTTAACATCTCTGCTTTGGATTCCGGCAAGGTTCCAGGATAAACATGCCCAGGGATAGTCAGATGTAACGTATTCTTTAAAAATTGATTACAGCAGTGAAAGGAACAGAGCATAAAATATCCTGATTATTTGCAAAAGATGAAATGCAAGCAAGACCTTCTTGTTAATTTTTTAATGCTCATTCTCTTGGCTGTATTGTACGCTTGAATGCATAAAAAAAAATTTGAATTGAAAAGTTATCTTTTCCTGAGATTGGTAAATTAACTTAAAAGTCTTATTGAAACCTGTGGAGGAATGGTTAGCAGCTTTCACGATTTATGTCCTCCCTAAAACTTTGGGTGTTGATCTCCATGAAAAAAAGTCCTTGTTTATATTACACATCCCAATAGGTTACATTTCCAATTCCTGAATGTGGGGTATTATCAAAACAACTGAATAAGCTGGTCATGGAAACTGGACCCTGTCAGTATGTGAAGAATTTGCCTCGCTATGAATTAATGACATGAATTCTTTAACATTTTTTTAAAGAACGGACGAGAAACTCTGCAGTATCTCTGAATGTGGCAAGACAGGGAATTCTCGTTGGACCACATACTCGGGTCCTTCTCTCGTGTTCAATAGACCCGGGTGATAGTCCGTGTTGTCAGGTGCAACGCCGCTCCCCCAGCCCCCAGTGTTCCATCCTACTCTGGCCTGTGACCTCTTCAGGGGGTTCTGATGACACTCCTCCACAAGGGTTGGAAGGAGACATTGTAACATGAGGATATTCATCATCTTGAAACAAGGATTAATGGAGAGGAATGTCTCGGGGTCTGTGTGCCCCGATGCAACTGCTGTTGGGTTGTGGCTGCAGTGACCACTGTGCTCCCAGCAGTCCCCACAATGGCTCTCTCAGACGTTTGATCTCCTGGTGCAACCACAGAAGCTGTTGACAGAGCTGAGCGCTCGTGGTTCAGTGTCTTCCGTCAGATTTTGTGGCTCTGACCCTCCTATGCTCGCCCCCTTCCCATTCCTATCTGCTGAGTTGATTGCTTTGTAGTTGTTTCCTAGGAGCCACTGTGTGTAACTGGATTTCACAGTGTCTTTAGGGACCCACCCTCACTACACGAGTCACTGTACAACAGCGACTTATCCTGGTGTAGCCCGTGTTCATCGTCTCCAGTGGAGCTGTGAAGAACCCTGCTTTCTCGGAGCTCCTCTCATTCTCATGCTGCTGGGGCTGCTTACGAAGTTGAGCATCCCGTCTTTGGTCTCATTAACATTATTCTTTTCATCGATTATTTTGAAGTCAGATATGACTTTGTTAATAATGTGACACTGGCTGTCACAGGAACTTTTATGTATCTTCCCCAACAGCTCTGTGAAGTAGACCTGTGATCCACACATTACAGGGGGGACACTGAAGCTCAGAGAGATGGAGTAGCTTCCTTCACTTCACAGTTTCTTTGTACATTTTGTGTCTCCACCTGGAGCTCCGCCTCTCAGGTGTGTGCACTTAGCTGGTGTTCCACTTTATGCCTCTCTGCCAGCCTCCCCAAAGGCACACGCTCCATCCTGAGTCCATTGTCTGCTTGATGGCAGTCACCCTGCACAAACAGGCTCCGGGCAGGGAGTGGACTAGCGGGCATGGTCCTCCGGCTTACCCTGGGCAGGTTCTAGGTTCATGGCGAGAGCTGAAGCAGTGGAAGATACTGACCGTCACTCACCTGGAAGGTATCTTATGGAGAAATACTCCACTGACTTTTTGCAGGTGTCATGTCTTCTTTGTCTTCATTGCTCCTCTGGGCTTTCTCCTACAGTCCATGCTGTGCAGTAACATAGAGAACAGAGACTGGTGAACATCATAGTGTTGCCCTGCACCAAACGGTCACATCACTCATTTTTCTAACTATGAAACAAGTACACACTGTAAAAAAAGTCAAATTGCACTGATCTATGTAAAGTGAAACATTCCCCTTTCATCCCCTTCCCTGAAAACTCACTCTCCTACTCAGAAGGAACTATTGTTAAGAGGTTGTGACTTCTTCTGGAAATTTCCTATGAATTTGTAAATACACAAAGTTTTTTTTTAAACATAAATTACATAACTACATCGTTTTTCAATTTGTTGTTTCCCAAGCCATATATCATAGACCTCTCTCCTTATCAGTGCACATCATTTTAACTTACCTTTTTAGAAGTTTTAGAGGTATTCCAAAGAATAGGCATACCATGATCTGTTTATATGTTCTTTGATAGCAAAGGGATTACATCCAGTTTCACTATTATACATAATGCTGCTATAAGATCCTTGTGTGGAATTTATTACACTGCTTTCAACTCCTCGATTTGCTTTGTTTCCTTTTAGTCAGAGACTATGATATATTTGTAACAATTTTGTGGTAATTATTTTATAGGGAAATTAATTTTATCACTGAATAACGACATGTATGGGGAAGCTGCACTTCAAGGTCATCCATCTCAGTATTCTGGAGAAAAATCATGAAACTTAGAAGGTATTATGGTTGCTCCATCACATTCTAACAAGTCATGTTAACAATTTAAAGTTGAATCTTTGAATAGCCTCTACTCTTTCTGTTCAAATGAAGGATGACGTTTTCTTGTCTTGAAAACTTCTGACTCCAGGGGCTCTCAGTTGTGCTTCAGAGAGTGTAAGATATTGGTGTTGTATTTATTTCTCTTCACCTATAGGCTGCATCTTCTAAAGATCATAGAATTGAACATGGTCCAATCGATATATATGATTTGGTTCAAAAATTCAAAGTAATGAACCCAAGATAGGAATCTATAACTTTGGTTCTTAATAAAGAATTTCCTTTGATATCCTTCAGTACCTGTCATTACTTGTAAAACCTCACCTATGGGTGAAGAGATGTGGTTCTGCTGGCAATGTCTGGCTTGAACATCCATAGTTAATCCTGCCACATCTGTAGGTAGATTAGACTTGACCTCTTGATGACCTCTGCCCTTGGTCTTTGAGCTGGGAAAAATAAGAATTTAAAAAAGTTGCAGTTATTAGCACTCAATACTAGAAACGCCCATTAAAGAGTGTGTTTGGTTTGGTAAACCAAAGGGAGTATAAGCAGAACAAAGTCTTTAATATCTATAAAATTTCAAAAAATTCTAATTTTTAAAAATATAACTCTAGTTTTGCCACACTGCAAACTGTGTATATATGAATGAAGTATCCCTCTGTCCATTTCTTCAGTTGTTTCCATTGATTTGATGGATTTATCTTCTAACCCGGATTCCAAATGTGAAAGAACATCTTGGTCCTTCAAAGAAAAGAAACCATTGAAATATAATTTTCTTTTAGCTCGGCATCCCACAGGTTTGAGGAATAAATGATCATGTAATGATACAATGATTTTGAAACCTAATTGTTAATTAGGGGGGTGTAAGAGATGATTGAATGGTGGTTCATCCCTATGGTCAGGGGTATTGTACACATGGACGTGTAAACACGATTCAGGAAGCTGCTTCAGCTCCGTGACATCCCTAAGAACCACAGTGCAGGAGGATCTAGGTACACAGCCGTCTGCCTCGATCTCCTGGGTTACATGTAGATCCAGGGGTCTTGACAGTGGCTTCAGAGCAGCTAACTTTTATCTATTTCTCCCTTTCCTTATCTCCAGTTTATCTCAAACAGTCCTGACTACCATATTTTAAAGTAAGACCAATTGTAGTTATCTACATGAGTTTCTTGTTCATTATTGCAGAGTAATAATCAAGGATACCGTTAAATATCATTTAATTGACCTTATTAAATATGTTTTACCTTATAATTGATTAGAACACTGCGTTTAGTTCGGCGTTTGATATTCCCCAAGCGTGTTAATCTGCTTACAACTGCTATGTGCCTCATTCCTCTTAGAAGTGTATCTTTGGCCCATCACAAGATTTCAATGACTCAAATCATCATAAATTAAGATAATGTACTGTCTTTTGGATGATAGGGAGGCATATGGGTCCATTTTGGAAATATGCCCATCTGTCTTTGCTCCCCATGGGAAGTTTCTGGTCACTACGTCTCCAGGTGGCTTGCACAAGCCCTAGGTCTGTAATAGCTTGGTGCCTCTCCTTCTAATTGGGGTAGAAATAAAGGAGATTAGAGAGACTTATTAAAGTTTTGGTTGCATGAAGTCTTCTATGAAGACCATCCATGCATATTGTTCTGGATAGCTCTCTGTTCCTAAGACTACTAGTTATTTTAAGGGCTTGTCGGGAACTGTGAAAGGTCTGATATTTTACCTTACCTGCAAGCTAATAAGTTAGCCTACAATGGTTTAGCAGATGCTGACAAAAGACACAAGACCCATGGGTCAGAGACAAAGGACTCAATGACACAGCAATAGCAGTGGCCAGAGTATCATCATCTGCACCGGCTCACTAAATCTCACTTCCTACAGGGTGATACACAGTGGGCCAGGTGACATGCAGAGGGTTGCAAGATCTCAGAGCCTAAGGAACTCAAATCTTTGATAAGGGGCAGGATGTCTGCTAACCTTTGTCCTGGAGGGTGTTATATTTATTATACTGGGCAGTAAGCAAGCCTGCCCTTTGTTCCAGAGTAGGCCACTATTTCTATCTCCCAGGGCTGACAGCTCTACACACATCCTTGAAAAGATAACCTGGTCTTACTGACTTTCAAAGATAAGCTTGAATGAGACTTGATCATCATTCGGTTCTTCTGTTTCCTTTATTGAGATTGTGCAAACATGCTCTTTTCTCTGTAAAGTTCACTAACTTTATTCATACATAAGGGATGCTGTTGGTTTTATTTATTAAGTTGAAATTGTCTTATTAGAGCAAATGATGAAACTGTTATGGGTTGGATCTGAAAGTATGATTTCCAGGAAAAATGTGAAAGAAGATTAGTGCGCACAGAACTTTGCCACAAAGAGCTGATAGCAACTTAAATGATTTTAATTTGAATACTGTTTTATACAACTTTCTTCCATTTACTTCATCCTCTCTGCTTCCTTTAACTCTCATATGGGAATGGGGCACTTTCAGGGATTCACTGAACTCATTTACAATATTCAAATGGTTTTGTCTGTTGTGTTTTTTTTTATTGAGGTAAAGTTGACATACAACATTATCTCAGTTTCATGGGTACAACGTAATGATTCAATGTTTGAGTATATATTGAAATGATCACCACAATAAGTCCAGTTAACATTCGTCTATACATAGTTACAAATATTTTTCTCTTGTTATGAGGACATGGCATATTTCAAGGTGCAGAAGAATCAACGATGGTGTCATATTTTTCTATATACAGCTTGATGAATTTGGACATAAGTATACACCCTTGAGACTGTCATCACCATCAAGACCACAAACAAATTCATCACCTTCCAAAGTTTTCTCTCACCTCCTTTATTACTATCATTCTGTGGTAAGAACTCTTAGTATCTACTCAAGTAGCAAATGTGATGTATGCAATAGAGTTTTGTTAGCTGAAGGCACTACGCAATATCCTACATCTCCAGAACTTATTTATCTTGATAACTGAAACTTTGTATCCTTTGATAATCAGCTCCCCATTTCCCCATCCCTCCAGCCCCTGGCAACCACCATTCTAGCCTCTGCTTGTATGAGTTTGACAATTTTACATTCCACATATAAGTATTTGCCTTTCTCTGTCTGTCTTATTTCACTTAGCATAATATCTTCTAGGTCCCTCATGTTGTCAAAAATGGCAGGAATTCCTTCTTTTTTCAAGGTTGACGAATATTCCATTTCTTTATCCATTCATCCATCAATGACGTTTAGGTTACTTCCATATCTTCGCTATTGTGAATTAGCTGCAATGAACATTAGAGTACAGATATCTCTTTGAGACCCTGATTTCAATTCCTGTGGGTATACACCAGAAGTGGGATTGCTGGATCATATGCTAGTTTTCTTTTGTGCAGGAACCTCCATACTGTTTTCCATAATGGCTGTACTAGTTTATATTCCCACAAGGTTTCCTTTTCTCCACATCTTCACCAATATTTGTCATCTTTAGTTTTTTTGATTATCGCCATCTTAACAAGTGTGAAGTGATACCTCATTGTGGTTTTGATTTGCATTCCCTGATGATTAACGATGCCAAACACCTTTTCATACACCTGTTGGCCACTTGGAAAAAGTCTATTATGATCTCTTGCCCACATTTTAAATTGACTTGTCTTTTTGTTATTGAGCCAACAGAAAAAAAGGAGAACAAAATTTCCAGGCGTTATGGGTGCTTCCCAGTTGATGCAGACGGTTTTGTGTTTACAGTGGTACCAAAAGGTCATGTTTCGTGCTTTTTCTTCAGCTTGTTATAAGACCAGCAGTAGCTGCGGCATGGCAGATAATCGGGATCTTCTGGGTTTGGAGGTTTACAAAATAAATAAGTGGTAAGGAATTTTTTATATTTCCAAGGAAATTATTGTGATCGTAGTCCATGGAATCCAGGATTAGATAGGTGTAGGAGGAAATTAAGGTGAGGATTGGTGATCTGGCATTACCTCTGATCTTGAGGGACAGGTATCTACTGTATGAGTGTTTGAATAAAAATATTAGGGAACAGGAATTTGTGGTGGGTGAATATGTTTTCTGAATTATTTACTTTTGAACATAACCACTAGGATTATGTGAACATCTGGGAGATTGGAGGAAGTCGATAACAGGGGGTGGTTGATAATATCACTATTGATTTAACCTCTATGAACAACAAGTGGTCAATGGATTAAGCAAATGAGTAGACAGAAAACACAGAAATGGTAAGATTTGGGTTTTAGTAAGGACTGGGGACTGACTGTCCTGAATGGGAGTGCCAGGACTTGTGCGGTTGAGAGTGACAAGGACAAGAAGAGAATAGAATCACACTCAAACAAGGAGGGGGTGTTAACAGGATGGAGGGGGAGAAATGATCTGGAGTAGCCTTGAATTTTGACCTTGAGCTTTCTGTTCTTGATGCAAATCTGCCTGATGACATCCCAGGACACAGGTCAGATCTATCCCCAGAGGATAGAGAGGGGGTGGAAGTACAAAACAGCCAGGATAATTGTCCTAAAAAGGCAGGCTTCTTTTATCATTTGACCCACTTTCATGATTGGTTTTTGTAGGATAAGAGGAAAAGAAGGATGATAAGAAGGATGACAGTCATGTCTTCGCAGAGGAAGGAGCATAACTGTGAAAACCAGTCCAAACCATAGCCTGGTTTAAGCATCTCCATGCCTTTGAGGATGTCCAGTGACATATTCAAGAGGACGATGACTAGAATGCCATCACATGCTGGCAATGACGGGTCTCTGGGAGGATTCCTTGGACCAGCCCCACCAAGTCTGCTGGGCCGAGAGACCGCAAGGACTCCAGGCCTGCAGTAGTGCAGGACAACTCGTAAGTCCTTTCAATCTGGCCAAAGCATTGCAAAAACTTGCACCTAGTCACACAGGTGAATCCCTGCCAGGTGTGCTCGCAGGTGGTCTGCATTCCAGGTCCCTTGAGCACTCCTGCTGGTCTTCAGATTTGGCAGAGATGATTCCAGGAGCTGCTATGGGCATTCCACAGCTCGACTGCCAACAATTTCTGACGACTGAAGAAGGTATCAGGAAGGAGGAAAGGGCAGTGAAGAGCACAGGAGCGATACTGGTGATAGCACTGATGGCGGACAGACTTGCTAGTGAGGCAGAGAAAGTGAGGGGCCAAGAAGGCCATCCTGACAGCAGATGAAATGGAGCAGGTACCTCAGTGAGGTCTCATGGCTGCGTCCCTAATGTTTCCTTGCTTTGAGCTCTTGAACTTTTAAAATATACCAATACTTTTCTTGTATTAAACTCTGCTGCGTGACATAGAAAATATAGATAGAGGTTTCTTTCTGAGGTGAGAGGTTGAGTTTCAGGTGAAGAGAGAAAGATCTTCCTTTTTCATGCTGTTTTCTCATTTTCCTTTACTATGTACAATATTTATTTGTATTTTAAAGTCAGCAGCCAGTTATCAACGTCACGGGATGATTCAGCTTTTCCCATCACAGTCACAGTAAAACCTACATAAAGTGGATTATTCTTTTTGTGTAATATTCCAATAGACTCCAAAATATTATTTCAAATCACTTTTGTGTCTACGTTCTCAAATTAGATATTTACTTCTAGGTCTCCATTTTTCTGTTCTCTGTTGCATGCCAATTCAGAGTTGCATCTAAGGAAATACCAGATTTCCCACAGTTTTTTAGATCCATATGTGTTGGAAATGTGATTCATGGAAATGGACATGGCAGTTGGGGGATCGTGCTATTACCGAAAGAGAACTTTTCAGCATCAGTAATGCTGAAAGAAACCACTGCTTGTTGGGATTTAGTTGTCTATTTGAGGGATCAAGCTTTCACTGTTGGCACTTCTCTTTCTCTTTGGAGGGAAAGTACGGCCTTCCCAGTATTTCCATTACCAAATCACTTTCCTGGGTGGCTGTGCCATGTCAGGAAGGTCTTGAGATGACGGGAACCAGGGTTCATCCTCAAATTCTGGCTGTTCTGACAAGGCTTCCCTGGCAGAGTGCAGCCTGTGTGTCTGGGTGACACTTGCAGCCATCAGAAAGGAGGGGATACCTCACAAGTGCCAAGCGATTCATCTGTCCCTTGTCTTACAGGGTGTTCCCAAGTGATGAGGTTCAAAATGCCACTTGGTAACCATTTGAAATCTCCTAGTCATGGGGTGGGTTCTCTGTGTGAGCTCAGAGCAGTGTCTGTTCAGCACCAGATGGGAAGCATTTCAGTATTTTAATTGATAAGGCTGTGTTCATGCACGTCCATGGACCATCAGTTCAGTGGCATTCCCTGCTGGAGCCCCCCACACCCCTGTCATACCTCGTCTTTCAAAGCTCCAAACAGTCTTCACACCCAGGAGGTTGTGATAATGTAACCACAGCACAGGATTGGGGAAAAAAACACAACCACCCAGGGGTGACACATTTTAAGGGCTTGGGCCCAATTGCCCCATTTGGACGAGTTGGTAACACCAACACTTAGTATGTAAACTGGAGGATTGTCCAAGATCAAGGACCTAAGAATGACACGGGCTCAGATGTCACCTTGGACAGCAAGGGCCAGTGTAGAGTCACTCACTGGCCAGGATTATGGTCCCTTATACTGTCAAAGTAGAGCTCACCGGGGATCCTCTGGCCAAGCCAGAGAGGAGGCTTGGGACCTTCTAGGGAATTTCTGCCCTAAAGGGAATTGCTTAAGGAAGGCAGGGGTGCTGAAAATCCTAGTTCACAGGGAGCAGTCATGTTTATGGAACGAGGCCCAGCAGTAGCCTTAAAAGCTGCATCACAAATCTTTCCGCCTGGATACAAAACAAGCAGGAAAAGGAATTCAGAGTCTTGGACAAGGATCACAGCAGGATTCAAATCCAGGTCAGGGGTGAACAGGGAGCCCCTAGAGGGGCCTCAGGAGCTAGATCCTTCCTGTCTTTAGTCCATTTGCAAATGAGCTTCCTTGGGCCTTGTCCTCTCCAAGTGCACGTTTTGATCTTTTTACATTGTTTTCCCCACTTAGAGCTGATGCAATTCCAGAGATTGAACTAGAAAACTACAAGTTCCTAAAATTTAGTCAAAAGAAATCTCAACAAGAGAAGCAGAAAATGTTCCCTGTTCCTCAAGAATGTAGAAAGGCAGCCCCTGCCTGTGGCACGACATGGTCCTGGGTAGTGCTGTTTTAAAGACACCCACATTTCAGTGGTTGTTGCTCTGCCTGTGAAAGTACCTTCAACATTTAAATCCCAAGAGAACGGGCGGGGGGCCATGTCTGCTCCTGGAGGAGTTGAATGATACTGAAATTAACTGGTCTTCGGAATTAGGGGGATTTGGGGGTGTCCCCACTAGCCAGGGAAGGGGCTGGCCCTTCTCCCTTCTCCCACATACAATAAGCTGATGACCCGGAAGAGTTCGTGATTCAAGGAGAAATGTGAGATTCAGTGTCTCACTTACATGCCTACAGAAAGCGAGAGAACCACACCACAACTCCCAGACTGTAAAGGGAACAGGACTTTAATATAATATTCAAATATGGCATTTATTGTTTACAACAAATAACTTCTGTGCCTCCCCAGTGGGTGAATAGTTGCTGGGGTAGAGATATCAGGGAGCTAAGGTGGGTGTGTCCCCTCTCTCTTGGGCGTCAGGGGTCGCAGGAATCAGCTTACAATGCTCCCCTTCCCATCAGGTGGGAGGAGCTGGCCCAGTGTATCCCAAGCCTCCCAGCTGTGTCCCCGCTGCTGAGGATGGGGCTGTGATCGGCCACTGGTATGGGGCTCACTGTTGGGGTCTGGGGACTGAGTAGAAGAGTCGGGTTATCATGGTGGCCTGGAAGAATCATGGCCCCCACCCTGTCCCCACTGCACTGGGTGCTCCAGACCCTGTGCTCAGTGCTGTCAGCCACCAGTACCCCATTTGTCCCTGCCACTCGAGCGATCATTTAGTATCACCTATTTCACAGAGGGGGAAATGGAGTCTCAGGAAGCTGAAGAGAGTCACCCCAATCACAGGACTGCTCAGTAGTGCAGCTGGGATCCCAGTGCCAGCTGTTCGACTACCCAAGGCCATGCTTAGCCCGAAGCCTAACTGAACCTATAGAAGTCAGTCACCCCGGCCCAGACACTCACTCACCCCTGACCTTGATGATGGCGGGTTCTTCTTCGCCTTGAGTATTCTGCTGGCCAACTAGGTCTGGGGGTCCAGCTCGCAGGACAGGCTGTAGCTCCAGGACAGAGAGGCTCCTGTGAACCTAAGAGAAACCACACCTCAGGTGTCCCCTCACTGCCTGCCCAGCAGCTGGAGTCTGAGTGTCCCAGAGGTCGCCATGCAATAAGGCCTGGGGCTGAGTGGGGGGCCACGGAGACAGGATCTCTGGACTGGCCAACAGGGAGAGTCCACCCCTGCCCTTATCCAACTCCTGTCCGGCCTCACCTATCATTCTCCTTGAGCAGCTCCATGTCCTGGAACCAGGCCCCAAATCGCTCCTCGGGCTCTAGGTTGTAATTCTTTGTGGCCACCTGGAGCAGCAGGATCTCCCTCATGACTGGGTATTCCTGGGACCAGAGGGAATGAGAGGCTGAAGTTAGGGCCTGGGTGAGGGATGCTGCATGGGCCTTGTCGGGTGTCAGGGGTGGGGCAGGGACCAGTCCTGGGAACTGTCCTTCCCTCCAGTTCCTACCAGGTTTTACCTGTTCTCAGAATGGGAATAAGCAGCGCCTCCTCCAGGATTTTCTCCTTGATGCCATCCTCCTCTCAACCCACCTGCCAACTGGATGGGTCTCCCACTTCTCTGTTATCAAACTCGTCCACTCAATGTAAGATACAGGGGGTGGAGCCAGGGACTGTTCTGTCCAGAGGGTCTCTGAATTCCTCCTCCTTCCCCTCCCCTGAAGGGGGTGCGGCAGCTGTTCACTTCAGTCCTCTTGTCAGGTTGATCTCATTCTCCTGGAAGGCAGACAGCCAGAGTCCATCAGACAGAGCCCCCTAGCCTGACTAGCCCCCTATGCCCACCCCTTCTCATGTTGCACTACTGCCAGGTCCCCAGAGGGGGCCGGGCATGCAGAGAAAACAGGACTTGGACCTAGGCCTGGCTCTGGGATCCAGAGAAGGGGGACATGGGGGAGAGGCTAAGGGACGTGGCAGCACAACCCTCTCTGATGACAGACTTGGAGGCTGAGGCCTCAGGCAGAGGGGACTGCTCAGCCACTTATGTGCTGCCTGACTTGGAGGGGCCCGAATCCTCTCTCCCTCCACGGGCAGCATGGGAGGGAGAGGCTGAGTCCAGCTCAGATAAAACCTCACGCAGCTGTGCCATCAGGCAGCTCTGAGCTTCCCCAGCCTGGGGAACCGGAATGGGTGTCTCAGGTGGAACCTCTGTTCACTCAT
Source organism: Diceros bicornis minor (assembly GCF_020826845.1). Taxonomy (NCBI): domain Eukaryota; kingdom Metazoa; phylum Chordata; class Mammalia; order Perissodactyla; family Rhinocerotidae; genus Diceros; species Diceros bicornis. The sequence goes on from NW_026691588.1 coordinate 28,177, forward strand.
CCCTAAGATGTGCCTGATGCCCCAGCTCCCAGAGGCAGCTGTGAGGCTCTCAGGAGAGATGTACCAAGTGCTGAGAGCTCAGAGCTCAGTTCAGGGGCTCCCACATCCCAATGCTCAGGATCCTGGGCCTCAATGCTTGGTCCTCAGGTGCACCCACCTCGAGATTATCACCCATCAGCAGGTGCAGCATCAGCAGGTGACCAAGGAAAGTGCCAATATAGGGGATGACACTCTGTGACATCAGAGTGTGGGTGGGATGAGTCCTTGCTCTCAAGTCGGCCCCCTGCAGACCCTCCCCTGAAAAGTCCTCACCCTCAGCCTCCTGGCCCACCCCAGGGTTCCCACGGGGAGCAGCCTAGGACCCTTAGCAGCCTCCCCTCAATTCCTCCTCCCTTCACACCCCAAGAACACCACACTCCTCCTCCTCACCTCCCAGGGGAGGCTTCTGGCAAATCACAGGGTATGCGGTCCCTGGTCCTCCCCACAACAACCATCCTGCACCAGATCTCCCAGGCCCTCCTCCTGGTCACTTCTACTGGGGGATTCAGGCACTGTGGCAGCAAGAGGAAGGACCGTCCTCTCTTGATTTGAGGCCTCCAGCTGGGAGGGCAGAGCCCCTCCCCCACAGGCACACTCACCTGCTGCTGCTGCTGCTTCTCCTGCACTCTATTGGGGCTGATCTGCGGGGGGGTAAACGTGGAGGGCCCCTCCTGCCAGGGTCGAGGAGAGTGTCAACGGGCCATACTCCCCTCACCCCATTTCTCTCCAGCACCACTGGCCTCCGAACCTGGACATCTGACTCGAGTCAACTGGTACCAATGCCAATACATCCTCCAAGATGTTGTGATTCTAGAACAAGCCCAGCTCCAACTTTCACTCTGGGTGTGAGCTTGGGCTTTCTGTCTGGCCTCCCTGAGCCTGTTTTCTCATATGGAAGGTGTGAGAACTCCAGCTACCTCACAAGTACTCCTGATGACTCAGTGTCACATGACTGTCATCATTGTGCTCGCCCTCACCCCTCCAGGTGGAGCAGGCAGAAAGCTCCCACAGTCCTGTCCACCCTCTTAACTCATCACCACCCTGTGAGGCCTGCACCACACAATCACCATCCCTCCCTTCCCTGATGAGGAGACAGAGACCCAAACAGGGGCAGTGAGTTGCTCAGGGGCCCAAAGAGGAGAGGCCGCTTGCCCCTCCCAGCCAGATGCCCTGTTCCCACATCCTCACCGAACCCGCAGCCCCACCACTGACAACAGTCCTGTCCTCTGAGCTCTCACAGCTTGGTCCTGGGCCGAGCAGTGGAGAGGACGGGGTGTCTTGGGCGTCTGGTTGCATGGCTCCTGCCTGCCCCAGTCTCGTGGAGTGTCTGGCCCCCAGGCTTGGCCAGAGGCCATGCCAAAGCCTTCTCCTCCCAAAGGAACCCCTCAGGACATTCCCCTGCCCTGAACTCTTTCTTTATCCACTCAGGAACTGAACCCCCAATGTGCCACCTCTGATCCACAGGGAAGGTGGTGACAGGACGCTTTGCTTCCTCATTTACGTGAAGCTCCTAACGTCCTTTCAGCAGGATCCACTAAGAATCCATGAGTTGTCTAGATGCTTCTCATAAGCCCCTGGGGGCATATGTCATTGCCAACCAGGCACTCAGATGAGACTCTTGTGGTTGACTCGAGTGACTGCTCTAAGGGTCCGGGGGTGGTCCCCGAAAGCACACACATCTGTCTCTGGTCTAGCCGTTCAGGCCCAAGGATGAGCAGCCTGTTTGTCCACCTGGACCATGGGAATCCTCTGCCATGCATGTCCCTGGGACAGGCAGGGTGTCCTCCCCTTGGAGACGTGGTGAAGACAGAAGGAGCAGCAGGGGCCTGGCTTCCTGAGGACAGGTTAAGGCTGAGGGCTAAACCCACCGCAACAGCTTGGAAGAAGCTACATCCAGCAGGATGGACGTGCATGGAAGCCAGAGACCTGCTGATGGCACCAGCTCAGCCACTCCTCCTGGAACAGCCCAACCAACACCACTGTGTCCCATGACCAGGGCCTCCTGCCCAAAAATGGCACCCTGCTGCCCATGAGCTGAACAGATCCCTCTGCTTGTTAACCTGGACAAGATAGACTGTAATGTTTCAGAGAAAGTTCAAGTGAGAAACTATCAAAACCACAGCCTGCCCAGTAACCCTGCCCCTCTCCCCCTTCCTCTTTTTCCAGACTCGTAGCCTCCACTCTATCTTGGTCATCAGTTCTCTGCTCAAGGACTCATCTTGGCTATAGAGCTCCTTAAGTTTTTCAGAGCTTTACCTTAGGGGAGGGGAAAGAGGGAAGGATAAATTTAGGGATAATGTGAGGGGTCTGAGTGCAAATCCCTTTTCTTTGACAACCCAAGAGATTCAACCTGCCTGGAGGAGTGTTCTCACTGGGCTCCTCTGAGCACTAAGGTCTCATGGGACTGGGAGGGGGCTCTCCTGTTAGTCACTGGGGTCTCCACTCTCCAGCTCTACAGAGCAGCTCTGTTTTGACCACTATGAATTTCAACTGACCATAGAGTTCTGTTGCTATAAACACTTGAAAATCTCCAATGTGGCTCAACCCAATAGCTGACATTTAGGGAAACCGAGTCCTGAAGCAGAACTGGTTCACTAAGGACACCAGGAGACTTAGAGACCAACTACCCACTCCCAGGCCCTGTCCCCATCATTTGCTGCCTCCCAGGAGTTCCCGGCTGACTGAGGCACCAATGGCAGACATACAGGAGATCCCCCATCCATCCTGGTCCTCCTATGCAGAGAGGCCTACCCACAGGGAAACTTACCCCCATGTGTTCTTCAGGTGGCTTGTGGAGGTTTTCTGCAGAGCAGAGATGAAAGTGCGGGACGAGGAGAAGTTCTTCCAGATCTCACACTCCTGGGGAAGGGAAGAGAATGAGGTGTGAGGTTGGGCACTGGAGCCCCGCTTGCTCTAGCTTCAGTCCCCTTCTATTTACATCTCCCCTCCTGGATGAGACAGATTCTCAGGGAGCCCCAGAAGGACATTTAGGACCCAGAAAGTAACACTCACAAGGAGGAGGAGTTTAGCTCAACCCAGGGAAGGAGCCAGGTAGGAAGTGAGCATCCTCCCACTGGGACCTGGAATCAAGGCCAGCAAGGCCTCTGGCAGGAAGGGCCTAGGGACTTGCAGGAGCTTAGACCACACACTTCAATCCTAGGAGCTGATAAAGGTGGAGAGGCAGTTCCCAAGTCTCCAGAGAGGGGCTCCACTGGGCCTCCCACGGTACACCTGGGCCACCTGGACCCAGTGCTCTACCACCCTCGCCCTGTACTGGGCTGTCATGCTCGCATCACCGAGGCAGGTGGTGATGACGAGGCTGGCCACCCTTCTGAACTGGTCGATGGTGGCCTGGATGGTGGGTGTCTAGTGCTCACTGCCAGGCTTATTCTTCTTGTGCCAGGTGGATCCCAGGCACTGAGAGGGCACCACCTTCCAGAAGAGCTCCTGGGGGACAGGGGAAGTGTCATCCAGCCCTGCCACAGGCCACCTCTGTGTCCACAGCCACTAAAGTCCCACACAGTTTTCACAGTTTACAGCTAGAGCTCAGGAAGCTCAGGATGTGGCCTGAGCCTTGTGAGAGTCCCTGGGTTTTCTTCTCTCTCCACCGAGGGTACCCAACACAGGATGACCCAGGGCCCAATCACGGTAGGGAAGGGAGAGGGGTATTTGCACCCAGCCCGTCCTGGCTAACTCCAAGCTCCAGATGATGGCTCAACTCTGCTCATCCCAAGGGGGCATCTGCCACCACCCTGATCTCCACTCTGGTCCCACTCTCCATTCTGATGCACATTCCCCCGTGGCAGCTACAACCACTGGCCTTGTCTGTCACCCTTGTAGTGAAGCACACATCAGGTGTCAAGTCCTGAGGCTGTTGAGCCTCCTGAGGAGACGGCTGGGCCACCGTAGACCTGGCTGCACACACTGAGCTCCCCTCCACCACTGATGGGCCAGGCCCTGCCCAGCTTTCCATCTCTTCTACCTCATGGAGCCAGCACAGGCACTCTGTGGAGCAGGTCCTGTTAGTGTCCACCTCTACGGTCTGCATGTGGACAGCAAAGGCTTGAGGGTTCCGGGAGTTGCCCAGGTCATATGGTTGGTAAAGGGTGGAGCTGGGATTTGGGCCCAGATCATGGGAGTCTGGATCAGAACTGGGGCAACGATGGCAGAGGGAAGGCCTGTTCCACCCCGCCCTGAGAGCCCAGCTGCTCACTGCATCCATCACGGTCAACTGCTCTACCACCTGCTTAGGAGAGAAGGCCGTGAGGTTGGGCTTCTTCTCATGCTCCTTAACAGCCACAGGTGGAGACGGACTTCCCACTAGAAATGATGATCCAGGTGACTCCAGCTCAGCAGCTCCCACTCCTGCTGGAGCCAATGTTGGCCCTTGCTTTAGCTCCAACGCTGCTGATGGAGGTGACTCTGGCTCCAACGCTAGAAGGGGTGTTGTCAACAGAGCTGGAGCCAGCTCTACCTCCACCACTGCCCACTGCTCTGCTTCTGCCACTGACTGGAGCTCTGCAGCTGGCGCTACAGTGGGATAAAGAGAAAGATTCACCCACATAGCTGACTTTCCATGTGTCCTTCTGAACAAAGGAAAAATCCCACTTCCCTTCCAGGAATATCCAGCCTGCAGTCCCCCTTACCCTCTGCCTCTGCCTCAGTGGTCTCCAGAAGCTCACATCAGGCAAGGGTAAGAGGGTCATGGCAGCTCAGCTCCGAAACAGGCAAGGTTACCTGCATGTACATCCCCTTTAGCTTGAAAAAGGGACAGCCCCAGTCTGGTCACTCTCTAGTTCTGGTCCAACCTGGTCATCTCAAGGTCCTGAGTGTGGAGACCCTCTGTTCCTGTTCTCATCTCAGAGCAGCACTGGATGGTGTTTGTGGCCTCAGGCACCTTCCCCTTGCCTAGTGAGTTGGTGAAATTGAAACCATTGGGCAGCTCCTCGATGATCTTCTTACTGGAGATCTGCAAAGACTGCTCCGGAGCTGGGCCTGAAGGAATCAGGGGCTGCCTGCACACTGCCACTGGGGTCATCCCCCAAGAGAAATTCTGCTCCTCAGTTCAGGCACAGAGGGACATCCCTGCAAAGAACTATGGTCAGGCAGGAAAAGAGATGAAACCTCTATGGCTCAGTAACATAAGAGTAGAGGAGCTCACCTTCTCATGCTGCCAGCCATGACCTGGGCTATGAACATGACAGGCCCACCACACTTCCGACACCTAACAAGCAGCTCCTGCCCAGGAATGGCCTGCCCCTCATACCCTGCCTTCTCCCCTCCACACAAACACACACAGACACACACACACACAAGATGAGGGACAAGGGGTGTGGGGCTGATCAGGTGGGATCACAGTTGTGACCTGGCCTGCACTAGCCTTTCCTGGGCTGCCCCGTGTTACCCTTCACTGCCTCCTGCCAGACACCCAGAGGCGTCGGGGATGAGGGCTGAGCCAACGTCAGCAACGACCAAAAAGTTTCTCTTTCTGGGTTTTTTTGTGCCTAGATCCTCCAAAAGTTGGGATACAACAACAAAATATTTTTTCCTGTTGACTGTCTCCAGTCAAGTGAGCTGGATGGGGGGCTGTGGGTGCCTGGTTACCAGAGTTCTAAGATCTTTTGAGGTCTATGACCAAGGAAGTGAGGTCTTTTTTCAAGACTCCTTTACCTAGGCCCCTTCTCTCAATCAGACTTGTCCAGAGCTGCCCCCTGTGCCCTGGCTGCTAACCGTCCTCCCCCATATCATCTCCTGAGCTGTACACAAGGAGCCTACACAGCCCTAGCCACAGCTCCCTGGAACCCTAAGTCGGGTCCTAGCTTTGAGGAGACAGAGATGAATGCAGACCTCCTTTTTCTTACCAGTTCTTCATCCTGAGAAAGTCCCTGTACCTCTCAGGTCCTCCCCAGTCTCTAAACCTGCACCATGGGGATCAGGCTAGAATCTACTTCCTAGAGATGTCGCCCAGTGTATATGACATAATATCTATTACCTCTGTGGGCTGGTGTCACATGAACCTAAGGCACAAACTTAGAGATGGAAGAATAACAAGAAGGGGTGACAGGTAGCACAGACCACCACTCAAAACAGGCCTGGATGAGTGACGTCAGCATGACGTTGTAAGGAGCTGGGCTCCTCTGTGCAGGCAATGCCAACTCGGGAGGGAGCCAGGAGGGGCGCCAAAGATTCACAGGACTCTGCAGCCCTTCTGCAGCTCACTAGTGTGGAGGGGCACCAAGGCTTCACCTTGGCCTCTGTCTCCAAGTTCACATAAGGAGGGTCGGTTTCTTCCAAGAGTTTATAGTTAATAGTCAAAGATTAATAATGTAACAAAGGCACAACCACTTGAGTATTCGTTTATATTGAGACATTAAAATATCAAGCAGGGAGGATTAAAAGAAAGACCAAAAGTATATTCTTAGTTACTGCTATTTCTTTAAATGAATCATTCTGGATAAAAAGTACTTTATTATATTTTTTTCAAGTCCCAATAATCAAGCTGAATATATCAACCAAATACTTACCACGAAGAAGAGACTGTTGCCACGCTAAAGCAGCACAAAGTAAGACTAAGCTTTTCCCACTTTCTGTAGGGCTCTCCAACAAACAATGCTGCTTACTTTTTAATCCTCGGACAATCTATTGACACAAAAACAATAAAAAAAATCAGTAAACAATTTACTTCATTAGGGTCTGTCTCCATCACAAGTACAAACACAACAAGAAGTAAGGTTGTACTTGAGGGAACATAGCAATAGCAGAAGGGAGAATTAGTATTTAGTTCAATCTAGACCTTATTCCTTTATCTTTCTCCCTAAAATTATGTTGGACTTAAAAGCATATAGGCATAAAAGAAATGAACAAAGCAATTTGTGCCTTAATGATGCAAGCACCGTCATTTCTTTAAAACTAGAGTACACTAATATCTTGGATGAAAACTTAATGGAGGATACTGCTAGGGGGAGTGTAAATCGCTACAACCACTTTGGACAGATATTAACAATTTCTAGCAAAGTTGAAGATACCCAACACCAGGAAGTCCAGTCCTATGTATATATCCAAAAGCTTTCCCACAGGAACATAAGGAAACATGCATAAGAAAGTTAATAGTAGCATTGTTTAGAATTGCAAAAGAATGTAAACAACTTAAATGTCTGTCAAAAGGAAAATGGATAAAAAAATTCTGGTATATTCATACAATGGAATACTACACAGCAATTAAAATAGATGAACAATCAATAAGGCTACTTCTTAAAAATAATGTTAAGCAACTAAAAACACTTCCGAACAAATATGGGTACAGTATCATATCATTGTACAAAGTTTAAAAACAGGTAAAGTAATGCTCTATATTGTTTACGGATACATACATATGTAACAAAAGTATAACAACACGTCTAGGAAAGAAAAAGAATAAATTCAGCATACTAGTAATGTTACTTGCAAAGAAGGTATAAAGTAAATATGGCAAAATATTAAGATTGAACAACTCTGGAAAGTTGGCTTACCCATTGGTCTATTAATTTTCTATATGATTGAAACATCTCAAAAAATATGGTGAGAAATATAGTATTCTGTGTAAAAGACAGTAAATACTTTGTAGAAGGTAGTAATTCCGTAAAGTAAATAGAAGTGCCAAATGAGCTGAGAATAGTTTTCAGAATACTCTCCTTTGCCTCCTAACCATATACAGTTCATAGAGATTAGGATTATTTTTTGAAAGGTTACATGTTCTTCCATGAACCCAGCAAATATTTTCAATCCATTTACTATCTGAGAAAATGAATGTAGTCACAGATTCAGTATACGTTATGAATTATCGGCATCTTTATCTTAATGAAGACTTAACTGCTGAAAAATACTTGCAGAATTCATTATGGCAAGCTATGATGGACAAGCTTTACAAGGAAAGTTCATCTTCACCCCACCAACTGTACATTCAGACCATATTGAAGAGTCATGCTTTCCTGTTTACTTAGATTCCTAACTGCAGCAGAAATGAAAATCAAGACTGAAACAATGCCATTCAAAGAAAACCAGATACCCAACTAGACTAGGACAGAAGTCTAGAAATAAAAAGGGGATTCCTAAATGTATCAACAAAACAAATGCAAGTAAAAGAATTTCCTAGTCTTAACCATCACAGTGGTTGAGAACATGTCTCGGAATCTGACAAATCCGGATTTGTATCCCTACTCTGCCAAAGCTGTGGACCAGGAGGTAGAAGTACGAGTTCTAGATCAGGTTCCCACAACTCAGATGTGTTTCCTTGATCATGTCTTCACTTCTCTAGACTAAGATCCTCATCTGTAATAATCCCTAATTGAAAAACTGTTGTAAGGGAGAAAATGCCTTGGCACACAGTAGGTGCTTGATAATTCTGATTTAAAGGTCAGAAGGGTATAATGAAAAGAAGATGGGCTTTGGAGTAAAGCAAGCCTAAGTGTGAGTCCCACTGTGTGAATCACTGAACCTCAGTCTGTTTCTTCATCTGTGCAATGGAGATAAGATTATCTACCCGATAGAGTTTTGACGAAAATTAGCCAGGCATTGAGTTAAGAATTAAGTAAGTTAATGGATAGAACGTGCCTAAACTCCAGTATTTGACACAGAGGAGGTGATCTACATTAATCCCCACCTCTTCTAAACCACCTATGCTTAATCTAGGATCCAGAGACAGAAGTCAGAGACTGTGCTCTCTTGCTATTGCATGCAGAAGTCTTGGTACATGACTGCGTTTCTCTGAAGAGAAAGTCCGTGGATTTCTCATTCCCAGAACTATATCCTAATAAAATAACTGAAAACAGAGGGGAGACTGATATGCACTGTTATCAACTGAGGACTTCCTTGCAATAGTGGAAAAAAACGGCAAATTCGACCTGGGGATGGAGGGATGGTTAAAAGAGTAATTCAACAGCTTATGAAGCCAATTATACCCTGACCCCTAGCCTATGTGTTCCAAAACAAGCTAAGAACCACTATTCTGAGGCATTTCCCAGTTCTACTATTCTGTGATTCTATCTGTGCAACTCTTGAGTAGAGATTTGGTGGACTCTAACCCCTTCACCCCAGCCAATAACACAACGCCGGCTAGTTCCTCAGATACAGCCTAGGAATCCATCCCGCCTGCATTCACCACAACCCCCCAGGGGATAAAGGACGAGCCCCGATCCGCCTCCCGCCATCGTCCCCGCTGCCACGAGTCAGCGGAGGTTCAAGGGGGCCCGGGGCCTCTCCTCGGGGTTCAGGACAGGATCCCTCTGGCCTCCGCGTGTTCAGAACCCCGAGGCCCGTGGACGCGGTCACCCCGACTGCCCGCATGGCGGCCAGGCGAGAGCAGAAGGCTCTCTTCGGGCAGGCTGCGCGCCACCCCAGGAGAGACAGGCTGGCCTGTTCTGAGGAAAACCGAGGCAGCGCTGCCTGGGCTCCGAGTCCCGGGAGAAAAGGAAATGGTATCTGCGAGCACACACTGCGGAGCCTGGCAGAGAGGAGAAGCCCCAAACCTCTCGCCTCCTCACCCTGGCCGAGTGGGGACTCCGGCGCCTCACCCGCTCCTTCCTCCGCTCTCTCCAGGCCGCGCGCAAGCGCTCTTGCGGACGAATTCCTGCCTCCCGCCCCCTCGACTCCCAGCATCCAATCACCCGCCAGAGCAGAAACCAAGAAACCAGTCCCGGCATGAGGTTAGGGGGCGAGAACGCTGGCCCCCGAGAGAAGCCTCCGCAATGAAAACCAACGCAAAGTATTTCGTGGCCCGGAGGCGAACGCTTGAACAGCGAAGGATGGGAGCAGAGCGCAGCGTTTAAAGGAAAAGTCTTCTCCATTTTGAGATTTTGAAACCGGCGACTTAACCCATGTATCCGTTTCCTTGAAAACTCGCAGTCTCATTCTTCAGGTCTGTAGACCAAGCGAAAGGAAAACCTTGCCGAGTTCTTCCCAGAGCGCCCGTCAGTGCCGCTCAGCTCACGTTTCCGAACTTCACGTCGGCCCGGGTGTCGCACAGACGGAGGCGGGAACTGCCAGAAGCCTGAGCCCGGCCAGGCGACAAGGCTGGTTGACGAGTGGCCGCAGACCCTCAGGATGTTCCAGGCTTCCCCGGATAGCGACTTCAACCAGAGCAACGCTCTAGAGTGCTCCCGCCCCGGTCACTTCTGCTCCATCAAGGCTCATCCGCCTTCTGTCCCTCCTAAAACCGGGTTATTATTCTTTGCCACGAAGTACACTTCAGTTTCCTCAAAGGGAGGGAGTTAATCGTGATCTCTCCAAAGTGTGATTTTGTCAATTTCTGAATAGCCTAAGCTTGGCTCCGATACTAGTGTCTCAAAAAAGTAAAACGTGAGACAGTTTCTCAAGTTTGAGCAACTAGTTTGGGGAGATGTTTTATGCAGGCGGAGCAGCGGGAGGAGAGTGGATTTGTTTGCTTCCCTTTCAGTTTTACTGCATCTTCCCCAATTGCAAAATGTACAGTGCTAAAAATAAATTCTACCTTTTAATTTAGTAATCTCAGGCTCAAAAATTCATCCTAAAAGAGTAATCCAAAAGAAAGAAAAAGTAAAAATACCTAAATTGATAACATTGCCTATTGTAATCCTGAAAAAAGTCATCAACCTCCCGGTCTAGTAATAGCACCCTATACGGTTATGATACATCAGTTTGATCATTAGGAAGCCAATAAAATAATTATCAAAAGTAAACAACTTGCAAAAAAGATTTCATATAAATTTAAATGAAAGAAAGCAGACTCCCTACTGGGTATTATGAATTCCATTATGTGAAAATATATATGCATAAGCAAAGATGGAGGGAAAGTATAAAAAATGTAACTTACTGTTAAAACAGTGGAATGAAGGATAATTTATCAATACTTAAAAATATCTTCAAATTTTTATTCTGCTTTTACAATTTTTTTAAATATCAAATCCTTTAAGTAACTGCTCCAGGGAAACTACTACGATTTTCGATTTTCCTCCACTCAATTCCTAAGGCTCCCAACCGACTCTAGCCTTGTATGGCCATTTGACGTGTGTGGCGTTAACAGAAGTGGATACACGTAGGCTCTGGAGCCAGACAGTCCTGGATTCCAGTCCCTTGAACTGTTCCTTTCAGGTGAACAGTAGTGAAAGAAAACATAAATAAACTACAAGTTCATTTGATAAAGAATATGCATGTTTATAAACCAATATTCAAAATAGCTGCACACATCTGTTTTCACTGGAATAAAAAAATCACATTGTGACAAATTTTGTAACCTTAACTTAAAATACATGAATATTAACATTTACTAATATAGTTACACATTTTGTTTACATCATCAACGGATGTGATGAAAAACAGCATGTTGTTATTTAAACACAGGAGGTTTTGATCAGCCTTTGAAAACTGATCCAAGAATGTGCGCTGCATTTAGTTAGAAACCATTTATTTCAACCTTTTTTGAACTCCTAGAGGTTTCCTACTCACATAAAATATTCCAAAGCCTCAGTTTAAAATAAAACAAAACAAAAGAACACAGAACCGCTGTATTTAATCTTAGAAGACTACAAAACAGCCTTGTTTAAAAATATGAAAATTCTTACAGTATTTTTTAAGTGTATGCTTTTATTTTTCACATCGAACTTACTTGATTGAACATTAAGCATCTGATATCTCAGGGAAGGCCAGCCCAGTATCCTGGTTTTCAGAGCTGACCAGGTGTTTCTGATGCAATCTATGGACCAGCAGAGACCCATTTGACTAAAGAAATAATTAATCAAGTGTTCTCTAAACATTGCTGCATAATGGAATCAACTGGGGAATCTTAAAAAAAGAAAATACTAATGCTTGACTCCCAACCGCAGACATTCTGATTTAATTGGCATGGGTTACAATTGGGGAACAAGAGTTTTAACAGCTGTCCAGGTGATTTTAATGTGCAGCAAAATTTGGAGCCACCACAATGATGCAAGACACAGTGATTTAAATCACAATTAGCCACAAATGACAGATGCCTATAGAGGAGAACTCACTTTTAAGGAAGTTTCTCAAGTTGGAAATACTTTATAGTTTCTCTCTGTTTCTTAAGATCAAATTTATGCTTTTTCTGAAAGTTATAATGACTCTTTAATTAGTAGTCTTCAGAGGGGATTTATATTGTTAAACACTCAACAATTTTTTTCAACCATTAAGTTTAGGTTACTGTATATAATCACTGCTATACACTTATCTATTACGTGTAACAATACACTGAAATTACCTTCTAGGCATCACAGTATTAAGAACCATCCATAGTTTATTGACTGTTTGAAGCATTCTCCACAGAACCCCTGAATTCAATAGCTGGCTCATATTGGATGTTAATACTTCTGCCTATGGTATAAGTTCACTGGCAGAGAGTAGAGTCAAGCGTTCTAGAATCTGTATCGTTTCCATATGTCTTACTGGGACAGCTGAAAATGCTAAAGGGGAAACTTAGCAGTCATAATCTAAATTCTATACAGCTTAGCAAATAAGAAGTAACATTGCTCTATCAGACTACAGGCCAAACAAATCAAGAAAACAACGTTGCTCTAAACGTAAAACTTTCAATCCTAGCCATAGTTTTGGTCATACTTAAAATAAGGACCTTAAGAAAAATTCATTTAGGTGTAGTTATTTCACAAAGAACAAAACATATCTCATTTAAGAAATCACATTAGTGACCCAAAGACAAGGTTCATTTCCTTGGTGATTCAGAAAGATTTTAAAAATTGATTGAAATATGAAAATATACACAAGTATTGCCTTTGGTAGTCACATTCATTTGAAAGATGGGAGTTTGTTGATACCTATAAAGGTGGCCCCCTTTATAGGTTATAAGCACTCAGCAGATTGCTGTTATTCAATAATATCAATCCTGTGCTCTTCAATAGAACAGACACTAACCACATCTGGCTGTTGAGCACTTGAAATGTAGCTAGTCCAAAATGAGATGTGCAGTAAGTATAAAATATACACTGGATTCCTAAGACTTAGTATGGAACAACAGTAAAATATCTCATTAATCGTTGTTTATATCGAGCACCTGATGAAATAATATATTAGATATATTGGGTTAAATGAAACAATTATTAAAATTAATTTTGCCTTTCTTTTTACTTTAATGTGGCTATAGAAAGTTTCAAATTATATGTTAAAATTATATGTGTGTCTTGCGTCTTATTTCTATTTGACAGTGGTGATCTAGAACGCTATCCAGTAACCGCAAGTCCGTTGCTCTATTCCATGGCACTTATTTCTGACTTCTTTCTATCGACCTTTCACACAACCTGTTCAGTGATATAACGTAGGACCTATGAGGTAACAGATACAAGCATATCAGAAATAAATGGTTAAAACTCCTTAAACTCAAAGAGAATTATTAAAATTATATTCACGAAAACATTATTATATCCCCAGGGAAATTCTGCATGATTTTAAGATTTCAATGAGCCTAACATCTCTTTGCACTACTAAAGGAGAAAAAGGAGTATCAATCTACTATACCTTCTTGGAGTTGTTTAGGAGAGTGGTTTTTGGCATTATTAGTCAGGAGCATTTCCCTTAACAGGGCGTCAGTCCCTGTGATTTTTTCTTCACAGATCCAATCTTTCACAATGCATAAATGTGAGTAGTTAGTTACAAGGAGACATAGTAAAGCAGAATGCGACCCTTAAAAATTTACAGAAAGTCAACTGGATTCTTCATTCTTAAAGACAAAACTCATCTCTCTCCTCTCTCCCCCTCCCTTCTCCCTTTCACTCTCAGCAATCCAAAGGAAGTTGCACTTCTTGTGCATGCATACTACAGTTTGAGAATTTCTGTTAGGTAGTTCAGCCAGGGAATCTGCTTAGATAAAAATCCCCAAGTGATCTGATACAGGGAAGTTGGAAACTACTACTTTTATCAAAAGTTCTCAAGCTTTCTTCCACTCTATCCCAACATAAAAGTCTTTCATCAGGAAAAGTTGTTTGACATAGCCATAGTTCAAGAGTTGAGAGGGGGAGGAAAGAAAAAGAGGAGAAAAGAATGTCCATTTGGGGGAGATCATATATGATTTTAAAAAGGCCTCACTCAGAAATTCTGATTACTAGTGGTGTAGTGATTTGCATGCTCTGCTGCAGTGGCCCCAGGTTTGCAGGTTCGGATCCCGGGCACAGATCCACACACCATTCATCAAGCCATGCTGTGGCAGCATTCCACATACAAAATAGAGGAAGATGGGCACAGATGTTAGCTCAGGGCCAATTTTCCTCAAGCAAAAAAAAGAGAGGAAGGTTGGCAAAGGATGTTAGCTCATGGCCGATCTTCCTCACCAAAAAAATTAAAAAAAAAGAAATTCTGATAGGTTTCTATAGGAGAACATGTCCTCTCCTCCAACCCAGTTGACAATCATTGCTATACATGGGTAAAATTCAAGTTGCTCACTTTAAATACCTAAAAGTTCTCAGGCACTTTATGTATATTTTCTCATTTCACCCTAACATTCCTACAAGGTAAGCAATATTGTCTCCATTCTACTGTAAGGAAACAGGCTGAAAGACATTTATTAATATCCCAAAGCCACACAGCTAATTATGTCAGCCAGTCGAAGCAGTACTGGTGATACCCACAAGAGGATGCATTTGTCTTCCTTCAAGAAGGGTTAAGGAAGCCCCAAAGGAATGGGAAAGCTTCCTTTTTGTAAATCTAATGCTTGTTTTTAACCTTTTGCTTATACCATGGTTTGACTATTCATGACTATTATTGTGTAATATCAATAATGAGAAAGTAAATGATGATATTGTAAAAATGCCTATTTAGATATATGAGATACCACTATGCTAAGTGCTTGGCACATAAATACTTAACAAATATTTTTGTTACTATACTACTAGTATCGTTATCAGAGTTGTAAGTATACTAGTAATAATATTAGTAGCAACAATGGTACTTTAGATACAATCATCAACTTCTCATGCAACTTAAATCAAATGTTACCAGTGCTTAGTCCCAGTAGAGATGGTATCTGCTTCCTTTCTCATAGAAACTGCTTAAAATTGATGTTTCTGTTTGAAAAGACACAGTAACAATCAAAAGTGGTATAATTTTAAAGTTCGAAAGTCTCAATGCACAAGTACGTGTACAGTGAAGACTATCCCAGGGCCGGCACCGCAGCATAGTGGTTAAGTGCGTGCGCTGCGCTGCTGGCGGCCTGGGTTCGGATCCCGGATGTACACTGAGGCACCACTTCTGAGGCCGTGCTGTGGCAGCGTCCCACATAAAGTGGAGGAAGATGGGCATGGATGTTAGCTCAGGGCCAGTCTTCCTCAGCAAAAAGAGGAGGATTAGCATGGATGTTAGCTCACAGCTGATCATCCTCATAAAAAAACAAAACAAAACAAAAAAAATTTCCAAAAACAGTCATACAAGTGACTGCTTACAATAGTACAAATCAATCTACATTTCATAATCTCTTCAATAAAACAGTTCCCAAATGCTGCCAAATACAACATAATTTCTTTGCAATTAGATTATGCAAAGATACGAGTAAATAAATGAAGACACCTGGCTGAAGATGAGCAAAGAAGCTTCATGTTCCTCCTTGAAACCAACCATAACACAGAAAGAAAAAGAAAATTCCAACTTCCAGGAAACAAACCAAAAAAAACACACTCAAACGTTATTAAAAAAAAGAAAATATTATTAAAAAAATTAAATTTCAAAAATATCACTATTTCTATGACAGTTTTACACTAAAACTATTATAGTAATTCTATGCTGTGGAATATTATAGAGCAATTAGAAACAATAAGGTAGATCCACATGTACTGACATGAAAAGATTTCCAAGAAATATATTAAATCTCCAGACCAAAAGGAAAACGACAAGCACCCAGAAATCAACCCTGAAAGCACAGAAATGTATAACCTTAATGACAGAGAATTCAAAATAGCTATCATAAAAAAGCTCAATGAAATATAAGAAAACAGACAATTCAATGAAATCAGGAATTTTTTCACAAAAGAGATTGAAACTATAAAGAAAAATCCATCAGAAATCTTAGAGCAGTTAGTTAGTCTTCACTAAGTGATTTCAGAGATTTGATCAGTTTTAGAACAAGTAGAAGGGATCTTCCTAATGCACACCCCCTCTTTTCCCAGAGTGTGTGTGGCATGAGGGTGGAGGCTGCACGTGCAAGCCGGTCATGGCAAATATCACTTCAGCACTGGTTTCTGGGCAGAACTGCAAGATTTAGGGTGGAGTTATTTCCTTCTTTCCTCCTTCTGGGGTGCCTCCCTCTCCCCACAGTCCCCCAGCTGGGCTCAAGCACCCAGGAT
This sequence comes from Diceros bicornis minor, assembly GCF_020826845.1. Classification (NCBI taxonomy): domain Eukaryota; kingdom Metazoa; phylum Chordata; class Mammalia; order Perissodactyla; family Rhinocerotidae; genus Diceros; species Diceros bicornis. Next base: position 44,526 of record NW_026691588.1, read on the forward strand.
GGCAGCTATGATGATGGGTGACCCGAGTTCACTTTTGGTTGGAGAGGCCTACAAAAGGCCAGCAGCAGCCTTTTGTAGGCCACATTTCACATGTGGTGCCTCAGAGAGTCTTTGGAGCCGCAGCAGCACAGAACATCTGATTTCGCTTGTTTTAGTCTCAGAGAAACTGATACATGTTGTTTTGCATGTAGTAGCATCAAAGGGAATTTGTCCTGCAGTTCTGAGTGTGCCCTGCCCTGCCTGGCTCTCGACTCTTCATTTTTCTTGCCACATCTGCGTCTGTGGGTGCCATCCACCTGTCTTTCTCAGCACCTGAAGCTCAATGAGAAGCGAACACTGGCCTTGCCTCCCTGGAGTCTTCAAGGGCGCCCTGCTCTATGATCACGTACATTGGGGCATTAGCTCTAAGCAGCCTGTCCATGGTGGCTATCTGGCTGGTGGCTCACCCTGCCTGGATGCCAACCTGGTTTCCACCCTTCTCCTTGAGCGAGTAGTGGACACCCACCCCAGCCTGCAGAGACTCCTGCCTGGGCTCTGCCAGTGAGCCTGGGGACCACCAATGTGAGTTTTGCAGGAGGAAGAGAGGAAGAAGTCTAAGCTCATACCCAACTATGTCTGGCCGTTAGTCCCTTCCAACCTCTTCAGATACTTAACCTGGTCATTTACTGGGAAAGTAACAGGTTTAAAACATGATTCCAGTCCGATGCCCACACCAGGGAGCAGAAGAACAGAGTCTGTCCCCATTAGTCCTGTTACCAGAGAGGCAGGAGCTGGGCAGGGAGCAGGACAGAAGGAAAGACCAGTGCTGCTGCAGCTGCTGTACTTGTCCCTCACCCACGCGTACCAGGTTTCCAAATGAGCCTGTGGGGCCAACACAGGCCACAGAGGAAAGGCTAGAGAGAAGCAAAATCCTTCTTGACTCTTCTTTTGGGTGTCCACTGGGCTCAGTGGAGGTCCAAATGCTTACCCCATTTCTAAGGAAGTGCTTTTGTGGGTCTTCAGACCTCCCCCCAGCTGATGGTCTCTGTCCTCAAGCCCCGGACAGAGGTGATGGTGCTCTGAGCTGACAGCTTGTGACAGCCCTTCAGGCCTGGCCTCTGAGGTCCACTCTCATCATAGGCAGAGTCCCCCTGAAGACAGCTCAGCCTGGGCCTCCTCCCAGCATTCACGCCTAGTGCCTGGGAAGCATGCACAGCCTCACACAGCTCGCTGTGGCCCTGAGGACCTGGGAGTTGGCCAGTCTCTGCCTTTAGAGCCTTGGGACAGGTGTCGGGTACCAGTCTCTGTGAACTTTGAGCCCCAGGGATGCTCCACATGCCTCAGCTCAACCTCACCCAGGGAAGACAGAGGCATAATGCAGAGACACTGACAACTCACTCAAAAAACAATCTCTCTTTTGGACTTCTGAACCCATAGGCAATGTGGGACCCCACAGCAGAGGAATCTCTCCTGGAAGAAGGAAACACACTACTATGGTCTGGTAGCTTGACAACACAAGAGTTATCTGGAGGGGAGAAAAACGTGGAAAGATCAGATGAGAGTGACTAAAAGCTGGTGTCTAATGCACAGCTCATACACGTTTACAAAATTAACATGTCAGAACAAAAATAAGCCTTGGTTCTTACAGCTCCTCACCTCCTTCTGAGATTTACTTGCTGCTGTGGGATCCAGGTGACCATCCAGAGCCCAAACGCAGCCCTGCAGGCTGTAGACATCAGACTGGAAAACCCTGCACCCTGGCATGGGAGGGCCACCGGGGGAAGATTTGAGCCCCTGGAGCCATTTAAAATTTAGGAGAAACCAGCCATGAAGACTTGGACACCATCCTCAAGGGCAGTTCCTTGCCTTGGTCTGTGTGGATGCACGGTGAAGGAGGGTGCTCCTAGGCCCCAGTGGGTGTCAGAGTCCCTAGCCCACACCAGGTGTTGTCCAGCCTGTCCCCAACACCTCCACTCGGCCTGATGGAAGAGGAGACCAGCAACCAGTAGGGTGCTTACCTGCTCCCCAAACCTGCTGGTCCAAGTTGCACTGCAGGGATTCCAAAAGAACAGAGGATGTTTTGGGGGGGAAAATAACATCTTCCATCTGTCATTCATTGCTCCTGACTAGACACATTTCATCTTTACAACTGAGACCAAATGGACGGTGAAGGAGTCCTGAGAGGAGAGGGGATGTTGGAGATGCATGACAGCTATTGCTGGGTTAGCCGGTGTGAGCAACACCAGAGCACACTTCCTGTGACCCCATTCACTCCCATTCAGCTCTGGGCTCTCTGAAATCCCAGGGAGCAGGGGCCAAGGCTGGGGCCTTAGGTGTCAGATGGGTCCGACCAGCTATGTGACCATGGGCCCAGTGCCTCCTGGATAGGGGGACTCAGGGAGACATAGTATGTGCCGATGCTCACTTATTATTATTCTGATTGCTGTTGTCTTTCCCCACCCCAGACGAGACGCTGGGCTGGATTCAGTGCACCTGCATCTATGGAGTGTCTGCCTGTGGCAGGTGCCAGAGGGGCAATGATGAAAAGGATGCTAAGGAATACTTTAGACCCATCGCAGGCATCACTCAAGAGGCGTGGAAAAGTAGAGGGTGGAGTTCTCAGGAATGGATTGAGTCTTTACAATATTTGTCCCCAAATGTCCTTAAATAAGACAGACTTTTGGTGCTAACGTGCCGCATTATTAAAACAATATGACAAAATAACCCTGTAGGAATTGTGTTCACGGGTTTCCATATCTGAAGGTCTCATCTTTGCAGGGCCTTGATCGAGTGCCAGGCCTGAGAAATACCAGACTTGCTGCCAGTGGCTGAGGACCCAGATGCCAAGATGTGGGGCTCTGAGCCTGCTGGCTGGGCAGGACACACTGCTAGCACGTGCTGTCTATGGGCATCCGATCCTTTCTTGACCTACTTGGTGTCAACGCCCATACTCTCTATTTTTGGGGTGGGACTTTTTCTAGCAGCGACAACTTGGCCCTCAGCTTCAAAAAGTATGAACCAAAGCATATGCTTGCCTTTTGAAATGCTGGGGCCGAGGGCTCTGTGGCCGCCCCATTTGGCCGCACTCTTCATTCCCATACTGGAACATTCACGCTATGTCTGCAAGAACAAGTTACTCCCTACACATGCAATACAGCAAAGCCTTTTTTCCAGGCACACACATGACATCCAGAGAGCTCATCATGGAGACACTGGGACCCCAAGGGGTTTGACCATGTAGAGTTCATCTTTCCTGCAGACACAACATTTCTATTTCTCCCTTTCTACCCCTGGCGCCTTTTTTTGGTTTCTTACTCAGTTGGGTCCTTTGGGAAGTGGGTGCTGAGCTGTGTAGGAGAGCAAGAGGGGTGTGGGGGCTGATGCCTGATATGAAGGAGAAGGAAGCCCAAAGAGGCAGGAGACCCTACCAGGAGCCTCACTGGCCCAGCAGGGAGGTGGGAGCCATGGTTGCCCCTGGAGGAGCCTGCAGATTGGAAAGCCCAGCCCAGCGCCCTCCTCCCCAAATCTCCCCATGTGCTCCATCCTGGGGCACTGCCACTGGTGGCTTTCAGCTAGCTGCTGGTCTTGCAGCTCAGTGGCGAGCTCTCTTGTGAAGAGGCTCTGAGCGGTGCTCTGTGAGGACAACACAGCCCATCTGCCGTGTCATGTGTGCAGGTAAATGCCCCTGCTCACCTTTGGGGAGCAGATTCTCCGGGTCCAGGAAATGTCCCTCCTGAGGGGACACTCAGAAGAGGGAGGTCAGTGGTCAAACCACAGCCCCGACCTGCTGCAGCTGGTCCTGGGGCCAATCTGACTGTCATTGCCTCCCCTCAGCTGTCCCTTCTCAATGCTACTCACCCTGAGACCCCCTCATCTCAGTCGTTCCCCGGGTGGGTGATGCCAGACTTCCTTCTGCTCACACGCTGGTCAAGAGGGCGGTGCATGTCCACTCATGATCACTATGCCTAGGAGCAACTGGTCTGCACATAAGAGCTGCCTGCCCACTGAAGTCTAGTTACGAAAGTGTTGGGAAGAACCATCTGGAGCAGGAGTCACGCTGGTCTCCTCCCAGAGGAACTCAGTTTGAGTCTGCCCAGCACTTCAAAGGCCCTGCCATCCAACTCAGCAGAAGGAAATGACCCACAGCCAAGAAGCTGGCCCTGTGGGGGCTCGCTGACCTCAACCCTAACCTTGCTGGGGTCAGCCTTGAGAGGTCCCAGCCATAGGTGGGGGTTGCAAAGGCCACTAGGCCAGCTAAGGTCACTGATCACTGCACTTTGGCTCCACATCAAGTCCAGAAACTCCACTCAACTCCTCCACTGCCCCTTCTGAGAGGCACAGCCCCCGGCCACACCTCCTCCATCCACTGTCTTAATCCAGAATACTTTCATCATCCTATAAAGCTTCCTCATGCCTATTAGCGGTCACTTCTCACTCCTCCCTCCCTTCCCCACCCCCTGACAAACACTAATCTACTCCCTATCTCTATGGATTTGCTGACTTGGGACATTTCTTATAAACGGAATCCTACAATATGAAAATACCTAGCATGATGTTGTCAAGGTTCATCCATGTTATAAGTGTGTGTCAGAACTTCATTCCTCTTTATGGCTAAATGATATTCCATTGCATGGAGAGACCACTTTGGTTATCCATTCTTCCGTTGGTGGACAGTTGGGTTGTTCCCACCCTTTGGCTATTGTGAATAATGCTGCAATGAACATGCTCATTCATGGACTTGTCTGAGTCCCTGTCGCAATTCTTTGGATCACACAAGTTTTGTAGGCTCTCAATGCACCTTCCAGGAGTTTTCTATTTCCCTTCACAAGCTGTACGTTTCATTGTCCTACTGTCTGGCAGACCCAGTCCAAGGACACTGGAAAGCTAGTTTTGCCATCGATCTCAAAGTGCAAGGGTCACAGGGGTGAATTTTTTCTTTATGAGCATCTGGACCAATGAGGGTAATTGACTACAAATACCAGAGGAAACTCTAGCTAATTTAAGCAGAAATATACTACAAGGAGATGATCCTGTAGTTCACAGAATTCACAAATGTCTGGACAATCGGCCTGGAGAATGTGCAGCAAGCAGGGGGCCATGGGACACCCCAGCCCCACCCTAGGAAGAGCCCAGTCAGTAGGCGACCCTAGGCCTTCAGACATGGGGCTGAGGCCACAGGTATCACTCATTGGGATCTGCGCTGTGTTAACACAGCTCCCTGACAACACCTTGATTTCAGACACCTGGTCTCAGAACCGTGAGAGAATGTTTCTGTTATTTTAAACCACCAACATTGTGGTGATTTGTTACAACAGTCCTAAGAAACTTACACACACACACACACTCACACAGGCCAATCTCATGCCCAGGGGTAGTGCTCTCCACCTCAGGCTGAATCACAACCCATTGAAACGCCCACTTGAAGACTGGAGAACAACTTCTGCCTGTGGTCCTGCAGGGGCTGGGCCAGGTATCTTCACATAGACACACCTCCTGTACCTTTTCTGTGCAGACCACCCCTGCCTCCTTGTCTACTGGACAACAGGACGCCTTCTTGACTCAGCTGAAGTGGTGCTGCTCAAATCACCAATTTCAACAGACCAGTGTTGTTTTTCTAATTCATGCAGGTTCCCTCTGGAGGCTCTGGGGAGGATCCATTTTCTCACGTTTTCCAACCTCTAGAGGTCACTGCATCCCTTAGCTCCTGGGTTCTTCCTTCAACTTCAAGGCCGGCAGTGTCCAGCAGAGTCCTCCTCACATCACATCACTCTGACTCTGCCTCCGTCCTCACGTCTTCTCTCCTCTGACCTTCCTGACTCCCTCTTCCACTTGTAAGAAATATGATTACTCCGGGCCCACCTGGACAATCGAGGATGTCTCCCATCTCAAGGTGAGCTGACCAGCCCCTTAATCCATGAGCACTTTCATGTCTCTTTGCCTTGAAACCTAACATATTCAGAGGTTCTGGCCCTTGACTGGATGGGAAGGGCATTGCATGTAGTGTTGTTAGAGAATCAGTGAGGATCCGTCTCTCTGACATGAACAATTCCAAGGGCCTCTGGGTGGGGCAGTGAACACAGAATGCAAATATACCTTCCTGCCTACAGCAGCCATTGATGGAGTCATTGGTGTGTGAGGAGCCATGAAAGGGGAACACAACAGGGTGGCTGACCCTCCTCAGGAGCAGCTGGAAGAAGTCTCAAAAAAGAGAGCCCTGAGCTTTGTGGTTCCCATATGCGTGATGCACCCCAGCAGGGGTGCAGCATGGTTGGGGCTAGAGGGTTCACAGAAGGTTATGGGGCCTGGTAAAGTTGGATTCACCCACCCCTTGGAGCAAGAACTTGGTAGCAGTGGGAATGTTCTGGAGCCTTCCCCCTGCCATGCACTGGCACACACACATACACATGCACTCACACACAGACACATATGCAGCACAATATGCACACACAGAGACACATACACAACTCTGCATATGCACACAAAAAACACACATGCACACATGCGTCTACGCACATACACATGGATATGTGTGGGCACAAAAGACATATATGCACGTGTACACATGCTGCATACAAATAGAAAGAAACATATGCACAGAGAGACATGTGTACACAGGCATACCCACATGCACACAAACACACAAATGCACCCACACATGCACAGGAGCAAGATGATGCCATTTGCATTTGGTAGAAAGTTCTGGGAGCAGAATGGAGTAGGAACGAGGGGCAGGGAAAGCAGAGACCACTCAGGGTGTGTCAGTCAGTGCAGTCACCCCAGTACTCACAAGTCTGGAACGGGGGAAGAGCAGCAGTAATAGAGGGAGGAGGTGGATTAGGGGCGTGTGTGGGGCCAGCAGACCTGGTGGTATGGGTAGCAGACATGAAGGTCAATGTGGTCTCCCAGGGTCACTGGGGGCACTGATGGGAGTACAGAACACAGGAGCCAGGGTACATTTGAGGGAAAGGAGATCAATTCAGCCTGCAAGGGGTGAGGGGGCTGCAATGGGAGCCATGGGCATCCTGGTGGGGGCATTTAGAGCAGGCTGGACACTTTGCTTGTAGTTCAAGAGGTCTGGTAGGAAAGGGCGGGGTGGCGACATCAGCTCCAAGGCTGGAGCTGGAGCCTGGACTAGGACCAGCTCTCTCAGGGGAGCTTGGAGTGACCAGGGCTGGTCCAGGATCCCTGGGGCTAGGGCAGCAAACACCATGGGAGTAGGGGGTACATACGAGGAAGCCATTGCTTTATCTTGCTAGCTCTTAATGCAGAGGTGTACTGCTTCCCATTCTGATAACATTCTCCCTTCCAGATAAGCTTTCTCAGAAGAAATCAAACCCAAGAGTAATGATGGCTAATTATGCAAAATTAAGAACATAAATTCACAGGATCCCCCCCAAAAATGATTTAATCACCACCTACAAGTCAAAATGAGGGGCCTTTATGAAGATGAGGGAGGGGCAGGATCCTGTCTCCAGGTCAGCCCAGGGCCAGACAGGTGAGCAGGGAGGAGGTGTAGGGTCCCCCACCCAGCCCTGCAGCTGTCCCTTGTGACTGCTGGACTGAGTCTGCTCTTCGTGCTGTGAGCTGAGGGACCCAGTTTATTCCTACCCACCCTGTGGAGGTCATTTGAGAGTCTCTGGGAGGGCTGGGCAGTGGGCACGTGTGTGTCCCAGGTCAGCCACCTGCACTGGGTTAGGGTCTCAGTCCTGTTGTTCAGAACCCCAGGTGGACTTGGGCCAGAATTTGCTCTCTTGTGTCTTTGATGGTGTCTCCCAGGCAGAGCGGGACATCTTCCTGCCCAGCATGGGAGAGGGGAACTCAGTGAGGCCTTGGACAGATTTCCATCCACAATGGGTCCCTGCTAACCCCTTACTCCTGGTGAAGTTATAGGCAAGTCAGGTAGCTTTTCCAAGACATAGTTTCCTCAGAGGCTAAAGTCATGTTTTGGAAGAAACTTTACATATTATAAGCCCATCTATAAATGTGAGGACTGTTGTCCCTATTATGTGTTTATATTTTGCAAGACTACTGCGCTGGGGTTGCCATTAAAAATCAAACACATTGTTACAAAACGTGTTGTCAACTTCAAAAATCCATGGTGCTGTTGGAACAATATTTGAGGTCTGCAAATATCTAAGTGCCACCCAGTCCCTAGTCACCACCCTCCCACAGGGACCGTCACAGCCTCACCTCTTTGTGAGCCCTCTGTGCCTCTTGTTGGTACTTATGTGACCTGGACATCCCTGACACTCAGGCCTGGGCTCCAGGCATCCCCAACTGTACAGTACAAGGTTCCTGCCCCCTGTCTGCCAATTTGCCTCCCTATGCCCACTGTCCCTCTCTCGGAGCTGGTCAACATGCCGGCCTCAGTCTTGTCCAGCCGGGCCTGAGGACCCAAGTTCCCCTGTCTTTGCCTTTTCCTTCTTAAATGCCCATGTCTAGGTCCTCCCTCTCCCCTACCCCTGAAAAGACTGGTCTCATTCAGTTCTGAGAGTTGTCCTTAGCCTCTCAAGGAAAGTGATTCCCAGCAGACCCAGGAGTGAGGTGGGAGCTGGTGCTGGGAAACCAGATCCTGGTGGTTGGTCACACCCAAAACCTGGGGAATATCATGCAATGTGTGCTCATCATCAGAATGAAACTGTACTTGATTTCAGGGGAAACGGTTTGGCAATAGTAATGGTTAGAGGACCTGAGGCCTTCAACGGTGTCAGGACAAAGGAAGGTCTGGACACATAATCATTATAATTTTCATCCCATGTTCCTCAATTAAATGAATGGTCGGATGGATGCTGGATGGATGGATGATGAATGGTTGGATGAAAGGGTAGTTGATGCAAGGATAGTGAGTGGATGGGTGAATGGGTGGATGGAGGGGTGGGTGGATGTGTGGTTTACCGTTGGATGGATGAATGAGGGATAGATGAATGGATGAATGAATGGTGGATGGATGGATCATGGGTGGATGCATGATGGATGGATGGATAGATGGATCGATGGATACCTATGAGGCCAGGATTACTAAAGCACACATGGACACCTCTAAGGTAATGGGGTCTAGATCCACTTGACCATCACTGTGAGCTCCATGCACACTTGCTCCATCCTCTCCTCTTGCTTGCTCACACCTTCCTTGATCTGGATTGGGGGCATGTTCAGTTCTGAGAGGGATCCAATTTCTTTTGGAGTTCTCCTCTTAAAGGGCCCATTAACTGCCCCTCCTCTTCAGGATCTTAGGGCCATGGCAGCTCCTATGGAAATCTTACAGGACGTTTCCTATTAGTGTAAGCTTCCTATGCTGATCAGATGGGAGGGTGAACCCAAGTGTGGGGACACATGGCTGTTTGTCTCCCACAGCTCCCTCAACCATTTGATCTCTCTTTCTCTATTTCATCCAACTTCACAGTCCATATTCCTTGAGCTATGCACATCTGCTCCGATGTTAGTCATTTGAGAGACATCTGGGCTCAGTTCTATCAGCTTTTTGCATTTTTCTCCCTAAAGCTCTTATTACAGACATCCTTTTATTCCAGCTTTGAGGAAAATGGTATAGAAAGCCCTGGGCTAGACCAGTAACCTCGAGGAAAAGTGGTATCAGCCCTGCTGCCCTTCAGCTTCACAATGAACTTCAAGGTCATTTGGTTTTCAAGATGCTCATCATGTGGGTGTTCTTCCCTCCCCTCCTACTTCCAAGCTCCCCAATCCTGAGCCTGGGGTCCTGGAAACAGACCTCACCCCCCACCTGTGCTCTGGAGCCAGGCCGCAGCCTGCCAAGTTGATCCAACATCCTCTACATTATTAATGTGCTGGTTTTTCTAGCAGACTCAACACAATAAAGATGGTGGTGATGGTAACGAACGTAACCGTGAGTCACCATTGTGTACTGAGAACTAATTCTGGGGTGGTTCTCTGAAAAATGCTTTACCCACCTTACCTCATTCACATCTTGCAAAAGCCCTGTGCTGCGGGTGCTTGAGGAAGGGGAGTCTTTGTACTTCTCATGTGAGCTAGAAATTCGATAGATTGATAGTTATTGGTGATCTCTGAGCCTGGAATATAAGCTTCGGACTGGCTTCTGTTGAGACAAGGAACAGAGGTCTCTTGTCTACAGGACAGGTGGGCAAATGGGCAAGGGGAAGACAGTACCACTGTCATCCTGCTATAGCCGGTGCGGCCCAGGTAGGCTCACCTGTCGGCTCAGCACTGTAAGTGGGATGGGCGGGGGCGATGGGCGGGATATTCCCCACAGTAGGCTGACAGCCTCTTCAGGATCCTGTTGGGCGCTGTCAGCAAGATGAGCTTTATAAGTCCTTAGAATAGGCTTGAGGGGGCAATTCTGAAATCTGTTAATGAGAGGCCAAAATTCCCATCCTTCAGGGACAAGAGGAATTAGTCAGGAGGTTGAATGTTCCGTAGATCATTCTCTCCGCCCACCACACTTGCTGGGTGTTGTTTTATAACATCCTGGTCTCTGGAGACACAAAGAGAAATCAGATGGAGTCTTCAGCCCAACCTTCACCGTCTCCTTGAGCAGCAGATGGACAAGCTTGTCCCAAGAGGAATGACAGTCCTGCCACCTGCAGCCCGCAGCCTCATCATGCTTGAGATGCGAGGACTTCACCAAGGAGTGTGTTTCTGGCTGAGATTGGGGGAGGAGGAGTTTGCAAGATTCATTGGACAATCTCCTGACCGTTCATTCTATGTGGCCACATTGGTACTTCCTGGGGACATTGGTGGGGGAGGTCATGGGGGTCCGTGAGCTCAGAAGATAATGGTAGTGGAGGCTGATGAGAGGTGATGGAAGGGGCTACAGGATTGACCCTATCCTTTAATTTTGTTTGAGTAAAGATGGTTCAGAACCCCAGGCCAGGCAGGGGCTGGGCCGAATGGATAGGCTAGTGGCGCTTCCCTGGGTTGGGGGAGGCGGGATGGGCGTTGAGTGAAGAATGAGGAGGGTGCCTTTTGGTTTCAACAGTCGGGGCTCACCCCCTGGAGACCTTGGGATACTTCCATCACCAGAACAGGGCTCCAAGGTGGCTTCTGTTGTCCAGGAAGCCCAGTGGATTGAAAGTACTTAAAGTGCCCTTTGTGGAATCATCACCTCGAAATTCAAAACCTGTAAGTGGCCACTGGCTCAGCTGCATGGAGGGCCTGGGCTTCCAGGGGGCAGCATTTCTGCAGGAATGTGCCAGGTGACCACCTAGACTGTGAATTTGGATGAGGACTCATGTGATAGAGCCCCCCTCGCCTGTCCCTTGAAAACCTCAGATCATCACCTCGGGAGACAGTTTTCCCTCTACTGCTCAGAGCCATCAGTTATTCCGGCTGGTCCCCACACGCAGCTCGTGTTCTTTCCACACCATATCCACGAACCGACTTTCTCCAGTTTCCCAGAGCCCAGACACACTCTGCTGGGCACCCCTCCACCTGTGAGCCTTTCTCACTGAAACTGGCCCCATCCCCAGGGACAGGACACCTGTGCTTCCTCTACCTCACAGAGTCATCACCCTCAGGGGACATGACACCATGCTGATACAGTTCCATCATCTTCTCTTATTCCATCCAGAGACCCAGTAAAGAAGTTTGGGGTTCAGGTCAGCTGCTCCTAAGCTCCCTGCAACATATGGGAATACTTGTCCAAACAAGCCTCAGGAAGCCTTGGCTGATGGCAGTGATCTGAGGCCAGCAGAGAGACCTGGGGTGGACAGCATCCCTGCCAGCCACCAGACACGTCTACTCTGTACTGCTGGGGATCTGAGCTTGCATCCCTCCTGACCTCGCAGCTCCCTGCACTGGGGCCTCCCCCACTCTGTTCTCCCGCCTTCAGGCATTAAGACCCTCCCCAACTGCATGAACCCCAACAAGTCCAAATGGCCCTAACCCATATTGCTTCCAGGGTGGAGACCCATCATCAACACCTAGTTCATCCTGGAGAGGGACCATGGCATTGCTTACTTCCAAGACAAGATGAATAACCAGGACATGCAGATGATGAAGCTCTTCAGTGGGGGTCTCCACAGGGCAGGAGGGGCCTTAAAAGCAGTGGTGTGGCCACACAGAGTGGGATACCTACCTGGGCCAGCACATCTAGCAGCTGCACTGAGCCTATGGGCCAAACTGCACCCTGTGCACTGATGGGGAGTGTGTGTCTGTGTGTTCACCTGTGTGTGCACTTCAAGGTGTGGGTGTAAGGCCGCACTGTCTGTCTCTCCACCACCACTGTGAATCGACCCCTTTTGTCACCCTGCATCCACCCAGATGATCTTTCTGACATCCTGGACCCTCAGGCCCTGTCCTCCGCCCACCTTCACTCAACTCCCACCACCCACTGCCTTGGCATCACTCTGAGCATTTAACCATCTCCACCATGACCGACACCCCCATTTATGGCCAGCCCATTCTAGCTAGTACCCACCAGTGTCTCTCCAGACCACCCACTGGAGGTTCCCTCCCCTGATGAGTCCTCAGCCCACTGGGTCTCCGTCTGCCAACCTTGTTCCACGTTCGCTTTCCTTCCCCTACGTCACGTCCTTCCTTCCTCTGCACACACTGAGTTCCAGGACAGCCCCACGCTCCTGTCCTGCAGCTCTGTCCTGTTCCTTCCATGGTCCTGGCCAGGTGAAATCCACCCTGGGACCCAGCTCTGCACCTTCTCTGCACCTGCCCCAGCTGTGAGAGGGGCAGAGGCTGGTGCAGAGCCAGGGCTGGTCCCACCGTCACATCATGACGGCAGACCACAAGGTCCCACGGTGCTGCCCACACCCCTCCCAGTGTCCCTAGGTCACCTCACTCCTCCCCGCTCTAGGTGCATTTCACATGTCCCTTCTCTCCTCACCATCCACCCCTGCTTCCCTGTGCAGGACAAACCTTTACCGCTAACAAGGCTCAGTGCATGGATTGTGGACACTGCAGTGTGCACGGTTCGGTGGAGCAGGTTGTGGGCATGGTGTGCACACATGTTGCCAGCTGGGAGAGGGCTGAGGTGCAGCTTCTGAGACTCAGACTCCCCCAGGGAGAGGCCAGGCCCAGGCGGCAGGGAGGGGAAGACACCCTGGAAGGGACAAGGGCCACACCAAGAGACTGTCCCCTCTCCAAGATGAACATCTCAGAGGGCTTCAGGTTCTAATGGGCCAAGCTGGGAAGATGGGACTCCACTCAGGAGTGGAGGCTGGGGGCTGATTCAGGTGAGGGGGAAGAGAGTGTAAGGTCACTGGCTCCTGGAGGCCGGGCACTGACAGCCTGAACCCCCTCCTCTTGGTGTGGACCCCCTGCAAGACGTCAAATGCAGGGATGTCCCTCATGGAGGGGCTGTAGCAGGGTGGACAGAGCAACCCCTGAGCCCAGGGAGTTCCACACCATCCCATCCACAGAGGGCAAGTCTCTGCTCTCCCGGGCCAAGGGACCCCCTTTCATGTGGTGTCTTCAGATAAGGGGAGCACCCCTGGGCCCTCAGCCACCCAGGTGGCTCCTTGTTTCAGGTGGCTCCTGTCCCAAATAGAAAAAAGTACAATGAAGAGTATAGACAAGACCCATAATCCCACCACTATATCCACCTCCCCTAACTCCCAGGTCTGTTTCCTTGGGTTTGAGTGTGGATCAAACTGGGAAATTTGATTTTGGCTTTTCATGGCATTTCCATCACCCTTCCGACTCTCCAATGTCCACGCTGGAAGGACTAACCAGCTAGAGATCACCCGATTAGTTAACCTCCTGTATTTATAGAGGGGCAGGAACCGAGATGGGGAAGGAAGGAGGAGCCCCAGGCCTTTGGCCCTTCCTCCTGCACCTCAGCATCAGCTCTGCTCTGTCCCCTCACCCTCACCTGGAGCATGTGTCTTGACTGGATCCCCATCCTGCACCACCCTCCACCACAGGCCATCGCTCACCAGCTCCCCAGCCCAAAGAGTTAAGGATGGCAAGAACAACTACAAGAGCCATTAGTTATGGAGTTCTTGCCCTGTGCCAGCAAGGAGTTAATTATCTCACCGAGTAAGAGAGAGGTTCCAAAAGTCACCCATTTTACAAATGAAGAAACTGAAGCCCAGAGAGTTAATCTCATGGCCAGGGTCTCTGAGGTAGGAAGAGGTTACATCCAGGATATGAATGTAGACCCATAAGTCTGGAGTCTCGCACTAACACGTGTGCTTTGGGACTAATCAGTAAAAAAGTTTATAATCATGAGACTGGATTTGCAAGTTGGAGCATAGCATACATACCAGCAAGTACAGAAATCATACTTGCATTGATCCGTGAATTATCCAAAGGGAACAAAACCGCTAACCAGTACCCACAAAAAATAGAACATGACTAGCCCTCCAACGGCCCTCTTATGCGCCCCTCCCAGGTCACTTCCCTCTCTCTCCCAAGGGGAACCAATATTCTAACTTCTGAATTTGTATTTCTTGTCTTTGAACTTAATTTAAATGGAGTCATACAGAGTGTCTTCTTTGGTGTCTGGCTTCTTTCATTTTGCTTGTAAGATTCATCAATATTCTTGAATGTGGTTGTAGTTAATTTTTATTTCTGTATAGTATTCCACTATAAAACATATAACCCATTTTATTTATCCATTCCACTACTGATGCAGAATGGGTTGTCTACAATTTGATGATATGCCAAAAAATGCTGCTCTGGACATCTTGTACATCTTTTGGTGAACATATGAACATATCTGTGTTGGGTATATACCTAAGCGTGGAATTGTTGGGTCATGGAGTATGTGTACGTCCACCTTTAGGAGATACTATCAAACAGTATCAAAGCGGATTAAACAGTTTGCACTCCCAGCTGTGTATAAAAGTTCCAGTTTCTCCGCATCTCCACCAACCCTTGGTGCCGTCAGAGGTTTGATTTTAACCGTGGTGGTGTATGTGTAGTGGTAGTTCATTGTGGTTTTAATTTGCATTTTCCTCCTGAGTAATTACGTGGAGCCCTTTTCCATTTCATTGTTCCCATTTGGTTATCTTTTTTTTGAAGTGCCTAGTGAAATCTCCCCTTTTATTCTCGTGGATTGTCTGTAATATTTTTATAAATTTATGCCAGTTAGTCAAATATCCTATATGAGAGTCTTGTGTCAGATAAATACATGGCAAGTGTTTATCCCCTTTGTGCCTGCCCTTTTTCCTCTCTTAAAAGTTTCTTTTCACTGACAGTTCTCATTTTTAATAATTTCCTGTTTATCTTTTGGTTCCTTATGTTTACTGTTCTTTGTGTTCTGCGAAATCTTTGGCTGCCCCAAGATCTTGAAACTGTTTTTCTAAGGTACTTACTAGAGAAGTTGTTGTAGAAACCCCCGTTTAGATTTAAAATCCACCTGGAATTGATTTTTGTTGGTACAGCCGGTATGGAAAACAGTGTTTTCTCAAAGATTAAAGATCAGAGTTTTCTCAAAAGATTACAAATGGAACTCTCATATGATGCAGCAATCCCACTACGGGGTATAGTTCCAAAGGAAATGAAATCAGTATCTTCAAGTGATATCTGCCCTCCCATATTCACTGCAGCACTTGTCACAATGTTACCGAACCAAAATGAGTTCCCTATTTGGTGAGTTGAAATCAAAGCCTTTACTAGAAGTTGTTCTCACACAAAGTACAATTCATTTGCCGCAAATAAGGGGACCATAGGGAATCACTTCCAAAGCTGTGGCTCTCTCAGCAAGGGAAAACAAGTGCCTTTTATTTTTGGTAGGGAATAAATATTCAAAAGGAAAGTTTCGTCCTCACGTATAGAGGTGGGTATAAGCCAGCCCAGGCGTAGTTTGAAAACGTGCTTTTCCCTACCTTTCATGTTATGCTAATAAGGCTTAAGCTCCTCCTGGGGTGGAGATCTTAACATTAAAATGAAGCAAAAGTAACTTTGGAGACTTCTTGGCCCATCTGTGCAGGCGTTGCTTTTGCAGTGCAGTTTGGACTGGTTCAGGGTGGTTGGTGATTGCGTCTCTTAACGTAACAGAGAAACAACTTTGAGAAAGAGTTAAGGGCCCGGCCTGGTGGCGTAGTGGTTGGGTTTGGGCGCACCGCTTCAACAGCCTGTGGTTCGCAGGTTCGGATCCCTGGTGCCGACCTATGCACCGCTCATCAAGCCATGCCATGACAGGCGTCCCGCATATCAAACGGAGGAAGATGGGCACAGATGTTAGCTCAAGGCAAATCTTCCTCAGCATAAAGAGGAAGATTGGCAACAGATGCTAGGTCAGGGCTAATTTCCTCACCAAAACAACAAAAAAGAAACAGTTAAGTGCTTTCGAAATTGCCTTTGAATTACTCGGGGCAGTTAGTTGGTGACAACAATAGCCAAGATATGGACACAACTTAAGTGTCTGTTGATGGATGATTGGATTAAGAAACATTACATGTGTCTACAATTAAATATTATCCAGCTTTCAATATGAGAGAAATCCTGCCTTTTCTGACAACACAGTTGAACCTGGAGGACATTATGCTAAGCATAATAAGCCAGACACTGAAAGACAATCACTACATGATCTCATTTACACGTGGAATCTAAAAACGTCAAACTCGTGGAAACAGAGAGTGGAATGTGCCTACAAGGGATGGAGGTTGGTGGGTGCGAGGGGAATGAGAGATGTTGGTCAAAGGGTACAAACTTTCAGTTATAACATGAGGATGTTTTCAAGATCTAATATAGAACGAGGTGACCAGAGTTAATAATAATGCATTGTATACACAAGAGAATTGATCTTAAGAGTTCTTAGCATTAAAAGAAGGGGGAGTTATTACAGGAGGTGACGGAACTCTTCATTAGCTTGATTGTGGTATTCATTTCACAATGTGCACATACATGAAATCATCACATTGTACACCTTCAATATATACAACTTTTCTTTGTTAATCGTACCTCAATACAGCTGGAAAATATTTGTGCTGACTTCAGAAAATGCTTACGAATTAATGTGAATGAGGAAAACAAGAAGTGAAAGCACAAATGCAGCAGGGCCTAGGAGAAAATTTGCCAAATGTTACCCGTGGGTGATACTGGCCTAGAGCAAGTTGACTCGAGGGAAGCCGTGTTGTAACTTAGAGTAACGTCTGACTAGCTCACTCAAGCTCTGTGTGTTTTACCTTGCACTTAGCCTAGCAGATAAACAGGTCTGGGAAATAATCCTGGCTGACACACGTACATCCCAAGAGTGATCGATGATTACTTTATTCTTTTGAGTTTCTTAGGAACATGACGACCTCCTCAGGAAGATCGTCTATGCCGGCATCCATCATCGATGACAACTGAAAGACCTGGTGTGATGTCTCCAGTCTCCGATGCCAGATGGTCAATGTTCCTGAGCCCCCTTCACAGCCCACTAGTCCCTACAGAACTGCCTCAGATTATGTGCTTGTTTAAGATGGTCTCTGGGACATGAGTCCATCATCTTCCGATTTTGCTAGCTAATCGAGTAAATCCCTTTCCTCACCACCGACTCATCTTGTGATTGATTGGCTTCAAGGTTGCAGCAAGCAGAAGGAGCCTTTGCTCGGTTACACGGGCAGGGATTAGCAGCGATTATTAATTTCTTCTTTACACCTTTCTCAATTTCTCACATTTTTTAAAAGCACATTCACTTCACCAGGAGAAAACCAGCAGCAATTGTGAGTCACAACAAAAGGTGGAGAGATGAGATTGTGCACCCCTATCCCTCCTGGCCCCAGGAGGGCTGGAGGGAGAACAGTGGGCAGTGCAGGCAGCCCTGACCCTGCTTGGCCCAGGTTCTCCTTCCCCAGAGCCTTTCAGGTGTCCACCAGGCCCCACCAGTGTGGCTGCAGAGCTCCTGCTGCAGGTGGCCCCCATCAGGGTGAAGCCCAGCTGAGTGGTGGCCTCTGACTGACCAGCAGGACCTAGTTTGTGATCTTGGTCACAGGTGGGCAGGACCGAGGAGGGTTGGTAGCTCAGTTGGAGAGTGGTGGTGGGAGGCTGGACAGGGGCTAGGGCAAAGAAGAGCAGGGGCCTGGGAGGGAGTCCCAGCAAATGAACCAAGGGTTGACACGGGGCGGGGGCTATGTCTGAGAGATGCTAAGGAGCACAGTGGGGTCAGTGGGGCTCAAGGAAGCTTCCCAGGGCTGCCCTTGACAAGAGTCTCCCTCAAGGTCACACAAGGCCCCTGACCCTGTGGCCTTCAACCCAGCTCCAAGGCCAAGGGGATCCTTCCTTACAGAAGGTGAAAGGACCAGAGCACTCTGGGGCTCTAAGTGTTTCAAAGTCTTTGTTAATATGCTCCAAGTGCAGAGTGCCCATGCCTTCAGGGACCAGCCACCTGTGCTGATTAGGAGCACCTTCTTTATCCCCAGTGACTAAGCGAGGTCAGAGCTAGAATGTCCTTCCCCAGTTTTCCCAGGGGTTCTTACCTGGGCACCCTGGGTGTGGGTTGGGGGTGGCGACAATTCTTCAGTCTGTGGCATGTTCTGCCTCCTTAAATGACAGTGGTCTCCCCCGTTCGCTGGCACAGCCCAAAGAGCCTCCACACATTTCCCAAAACCCGGGAGACACGGTGCCGCCCAGGGCAGTGTGAGAACCCGGCCAAGCTCAGCAGGTAGAAACTCCAGGAACACTTTTCCTGACCGTCAGTTCCACACCAGGTGTACTTGCTAGCTGAAGGAGGGCATTGGTGACACTTTTTGCACCTCCAATTCCCCATATGACATGGGGACAATGCTGCTCCCAGGGTGGGGATTCTGTGCCGTTGAATGAGATCAGTGCATGTGGAGCAGGCAGTGCAGCGGTAGTTGTCAAGGTGAGTAGAATCAACGCAGGGAGGGCAGATATGGAGACACGACTGCACCTGCTCCCCCAACACTCCTAAGGATAAAATGTGGTAAAATTCATGCCTTCCCACTCATCTAAAATACCAGCGCCCACCTTGAGCCCCTATCCTGTCCTCCCCACAGCCCTGTGAACTCTACTCTGGGCCATTCATGGGACCAGGGATTTCTGGGACTCAGGGCCAAGGTTTTCCCGGAGATTTCTCATCTGGGTGGTGGTTAGGGAGGTCCCCAGTCCCTTCTGCTCTGTGCTTGGTGCAGGACACCTGGGGTAGCCCTGAGCTGGACCATCAGTGATCTGAGGCTGTTCTCCTTCACTCTGCTGGGCTGACAAGGGGACTTACATCTGGCAAGCTCAGCCATCTGCGCAGGGGTGGAAATCCCACATCAGCAAAATGCCAGGGCTGCCAGTGCCATTCTCTGCTTCATGCCTCAGCTCTCCTGGGCACCGCCATCTTGCATGACCTTTGCCCTCACTCCCCAGTGGAAGGGCCCATGGCCACGTTTCCTACTGGCTGAAGGCAAAGGCAGTGAGGGCAGCCAATGGCTCAGGGAGGCCTGAGGAGTGTGTCCTGTTGGTGTTGAGCATCTCTGGGCCCTGGCTGGACAGACACGTGCACGGGACGACAATGGTGTTCCTGGGCCAGGCTGCCGAGAGGCGGGGTGGGTCAGTGACTGGAGCCCCCACCTGGGCTCCCGGGTGTGTCTTTGCCTCTGTGCTTCTCCCTGTGAGGAAAGCTCAGACCCTCTGCAAAACACTCACGCCTCGCCCATCCCTACACCATCCCTGTACATTCCAGAGTGGTGAGAGCTCAAGGAGGAGAGAGTGAGGGATGAGGGAGCCCTGACCACCCCTTGTCCCTCACCCCCAATTAGAAAAATGTGCTCTGGCTCAACCGTCAGCATGGCCTCCCCTGGTTCCCAAGAAACCCCTTTCTCCCTCAGCCCCCAAAGCTAATCCATTAGAGACATGCAGTGCCACCTCTGCACCTCCTTACTCCACGGGGGTCTCCAAAGCCACCAAGCAGGTGTTGCCCATGCCACTGCCCTCAGCCCAGGGCACACATCTGAGCTGGAGAGGCATGTAGAACTCTCCTCCCCAAGATTCAGGGGGTCCAGAGCCCCTCAAGAACCAGCATTCTCCCCCTCCCACCAACTCCAGGGCACAGGCCCCTTGAGGAGAAGGAGGGAGCCTGGTGACCCAGAGCTGCCCACTGTGGTCTCCCACACCAGGCAACACTGCCTCGGGGACCAGTGTAGTGTCCAGAAGAATACGACTGGTCTTGTGGGGCTTGTCCCCTCTGAGAGGACAGAGGAGGCCATGGAGGTCAGAAGAGAAGGCTCTGGGGAGATAGGAAGGGCCAGGATCCCACCCCAAGCCAGGGCACCATTTGCCTGATAATCAAAGATGAACCGGCTCACCCACCTGGCAGCATTTCCCTGGAAGAACTTTAGGAGTCCCACGACCACCCTGGGCCGCCTATCTGAGCCTCTGGATCTGGAGGTGGGGACAACTAGGGCCCTTGCCAGCCCCAGCAAAGAGAGGAGCCTTGCGGAGAACCCACATGAGAGCAGACCACTACAGCCCTGTGACTGAGGAATTTCTGATGCCACTCTCTGAGTGGACACTGGGCAGGGGTAGGAAGAAAATACCCCCAATATATCTGTGCCTACTGTATGCCAGGGCAGGGAGCAGCCAGTCACTGCTGTCACCTACATGGAGAAATGAAGTAGGTGTGGCTTCGTGAGTGGAACCTGGGGGAGGATGATGGAGTCTCCCAGCAATGGAAAGACATGAGCTTTGGCCTTTCAGGTTCCTGGATACTGTGCTGAGGGAGGGGCAGCAGCCCTCCATTCACAGAGGCCTCCTGGGAGGGGAGAAACCAGGGTGGTGGACCATGGTCAGCCCAGCAGAGGGCAGGCTTGGGAAGAGTGGCGGGGCTGTCCTGAGGGGAGTGGAGCCCCGCTGAAGGAGAGACCTCTTCCTACCTCTCAGAGCTCATCTGGTTCTTTTCTTTCTTTCATTTTCAAATTAGAGGCAGCAAAAGGACAAGCTTAACTGTCTCTCATTCCCTTTCCATACCTTCAGCTTTGATGTCCACCCCTCTTATGACGCCTGCTCTCTTGGGAAGGTAAAGGCAGGAGCTGGTGGCTGAGGCAGCCTCTGGCCTTGAGGCAGGCGGCACCAGGAGTGGCTGGAGTGGAGGTAGGAGCCTGCGGCCCGGCCCCTGGCGTCTGTGGGCAGCCTGGTGATGAGGGAGTTTGTGGCTCTTGCTTCAAGAAGGTGGGAGGCTGAGAGAGCCAGGAGTGCAGGTGGCCCCTGCCCTCGGGTCAGGACAGTGTTCTGTGGACAGCCACACGTGTGTTAACACACACATGTTAGGTGTGAACATGTGCCGTGTCATCCACATTAGTGTCTGTGTGAGCACACGTGTGCAGAGCCCAAATCCTAGCTGAGGGACTGACTCATCCCGTATTTTGAGGCCTCGGTAGCATTCTTACCAGGGGGCCACATGTGGAGTTGATGGTGGTGTGGCAGGCCTTGCATGCAGGACTGCCTCAGCCCACTTGACTGTGTAAATCTGCTCTGTGGAGGGGCCAGAGGTGTCCCCAGCAGGGGCTCTGCTGTGCAGCGCGAGGCCTGGCAGTCCATGCAGCCCAAAGGGGCAAGACCTGCTGAGCCGGCTCTTCAGAAGCATCCAGTCCTGAGGATACTGTTCACAGGGAGAGGTTTTGGGTGCTGGTGCCCCCTCGCCTACTGGGGCTCATCCCTGAAGAGGGTCCAGCAAGTTGGAGAAGGGGTGGGAAGTGGGTTTGAAAAATAGGCCAAATTCATGTCCCAAGTCACAGGCCAAGCCCAGTGAATGTCCCTGTCCCCTGCCTCAGTTTAGCTATTCAGAAAATGGTCCAGGGAAGAACTGAGCAGGGTTGGCTCCAAAACTGGGGTCAGACGGTAACAAACAAAAGATCCTGCTCTATGCCAAGATCATTTCTGTTACCCTGAGATGGGGTGAGGGGATGTTGGGGGTATACTGGGATTCTGCGGAGCCTTACCCTGCCCAGGACCTCATCTTCGGGGGTCTAGCCCTCACCTGGCCTTCCCTAGGTCTCCAGCAGTAGCAGTGGCACTTACATCTGTCCCAAGGTCTGGAGAGGGGAGAACTGGGCAACCTTACACCCTGGTGGGGAACCTCACGCTTTCTTTCTTTCTTGAAGAAACATGAAACCCTCAAGATTCATGTACTATGTGATGGAGAGAAAAAATACCAACTGTTTCTCCAAAAAGACAATGTATTTTGTACTTTGTAAAGTATTAATTAAAACGGAGAAAAATATCATGTTGGCTGAGGGCGTCTGATTTTGTGCTGCTCCAGGGCCACATCTCATCTCTTTCCTTCTCCATTTCATGGTCAAGGAACATGGCCAGGGGCTTGGAGGAAGGCAGAACAACCTTCCCATCCACACCCAGCATCTGAGAGAGGGCACATCCCCAGAGCGAGAGGGGCTGTATTAGTTACCTGATGCAGGGTAACAAGTTGCCCCAAATGCAATGGATTAAATTGATTGTTTACGTGTCACCGTTTCTGTGGGTTAGGAATTCAGGAGCAGTTTGAGCAGCTGGCTCAGGGTCCCTCAGGATGCTGCGATCATCTGAAGTCCTGGCTGGGACTGCAGGATCTACTTCCCAGGTGGTTTATTCACAGGGCTGGCAAGTTGGGCTCAGCTGTTGGCAGGGAGCCTCTTCCTCTCCACGTGGGTCTCCCCATGGGGCTGCTTGAGTGTCCTCACAATACGGTGCCCGGATTCCCACAGGGCAAGGGATTCAAGGGCCAGTACAGGAGCCAAAATGGTTTTATGGCCCCGAACCTCAGAATTCACACCCCTCTGCCTCCACCATACTCTGTCACCATACAGCCCTGCTCTGATTTGACACAGGAGGAGAACACACAAGGGTGTGAAACCAAGAGGCCAAGGTCACTGCTGCCATCTTGGAGACTGTCTACTGTGCCCACCATTCCTCCTAAACCTCTGGCAGAGGTGGCCCTGGGGGTTAGGGGGCTTGCGGAGCAGGACAGGGCCTTGCTGGTGGCAGGGGGAGGATCAGGGGCTGGATCCCGGGCCACAGGGCTTCTGGCACAAGCCTGGAGCCCTGCTGTGGATGTCACACCCCCAGGAAGGTCCTTGGTGCTAGAAGCCCAGGAGCTGATGCCTCCCGACAAGATACCCTAGGGGCACGAGGGAGGGCTCCATGCCCAGCGTCCCTAACACAGGGCTCTGGCATTTGGTTCCTGCCCTTTTAGCAGGCAGGCACTTGGGATGCCCAGGCAGGACAGAGGTCTTGGACCTTGGACACCCTTCACTGCCCCTCTCTGACATTTTCCATGGAAGGCTGGTGTGAGCAGGGCAGCGCTGAAGACCTGAGCCTGCACTGAACCCCACCAACCTCCATCCTCACCCGCCTTACCCCTGCCCGCAGGAAAAGCAGACCTGGTGATTGAAGGGAGTGACAATGGCTCTGAAGCTTTCTC
The DNA here is from genome assembly GCF_020826845.1 of Diceros bicornis minor. Taxonomy (NCBI): domain Eukaryota; kingdom Metazoa; phylum Chordata; class Mammalia; order Perissodactyla; family Rhinocerotidae; genus Diceros; species Diceros bicornis. Next base: position 67,804 of record NW_026691588.1, read on the forward strand.
ACCACCCTGAGTCCAAGAAAGTTCTGGATGCTGTGAATGCTTTCCTTTCTGGGGTCTTCAGACTATGTCCCCCTCATTCCTTCAGAGACCCCATTGGAGCTAGGACATCCACGGGGACTCTTGATGTCCCCCAAAATCTCAAAAGTTACAAAGGCCTCCAGAGCCCAACCTCCCTTTCCCGCCGCTCATTCACAGTCACTGTCACTCAGGTGGTGCTGGACCTTGTGCCAGGTGCTGGGGACCCCGAGGAACCTGCTGTGGCCCCTGCACCTGAGTCTCTCTAGGAGGTGAGAAGACAGGGAAAGGATCTATTCCAGGGAGTGCAGGGCCAGGCTAGACCACAAGGGTGTGCTGTGCCCAGGGGGAGGGAATGACCACTGTCCAGCAGCAGGGGGCAGACCAAGAAGCCAGGACGTTAGGGTTGAACTTGGTAAGATGGGGACCCAGCAGAGGGAGGAGCAAAGTCATAGAGGGCCAGAGGGAACCTTGGCTGGAATGGAGGAGTGCGGAGGGGGAGGCAGGAGTGGATGGGGCAGGTAGGGGATGAGGCTGAAATGCAAGGTGGGTGCTCGGGTCCGCCAGGGGCCTCACCCTCCTACAGGCCATGGGGAGCCACTGAGGACTTCCACGCAGGGGACCAAACTTAGCATCTGAGTGGTGATCTGGGTTATGAAGAGGGCTGATAGGAGGAGGAAAGGGGGACTGCCAGGGTCCTGGCCTCAGTTCTCAGGAGGGGTCCCTGGTGGTTCAAGTGTCTTCTTTGTGCAGATTTGGGGTGGTGGTGGGGGCAGTGGCGCATGCAGGGGACCAGCAGATATCCAGCCAACCCTCAGAATCATGAATTTGCCCCACGCTCAACCAGGGTATAATTGCTCCTGGAGCAGCTCTGGCTGGTTCTTGGCAGGTTCTGACTGCAGCTCACATTCAGATCCCTGGGGGGGGTTACCCATGCCAGGACTCCACCCCCAAGAATCTGATTCAGTTTCTCTTCGATGAAATATCGGTTTAAAACCTCCCCCACCCTCTTTCAAAAGGTAACATAAAGAACTCAGCCACAGGAGGAAAGAGCAGCTTCTGTGGTCACATGGTCCCCCTGGTTTTATCATGTGACGTTCCTCTGAGGTGGCAGGGGGCTCATGATGGTGAAAACGAGCTCTCCAAAGGGAATGCGTGGGATGGGATCGTGGGGGGTGGTTGCACCACATAGACAATACGCTAAAACCACTGAATTGTACACTTTAAAATGGTCTTACATCATGTGACTCACATGTCAATGTTTTAAAAATATCGATGTGGTAGAAAAAGCAACAGGAATGGATGCTGGGCGTGAAGGATGGCCAAGAAAGAATGTGAGTTATTCTGACAATCTTGAGGGTTACAGGAAGTCCCTATCAACATGGTGGAGGCAGCACAGAGAAGGAGGAAGAGGACGGAGGCAAGAATCCGGAGCTCCCACCTCGCAAAGGTTGATGGGGGAGCATCTCATTTGAGCTGTTTTTCCAGGAGCTCTGGACCTGAGCTGATCCAGCGGGAAGCTGTGCAGCGTCAGCGAGACCCAGGCCCATCTCCCACCCTGATGAGCATGGGGCACCGGGAGGGTCCTGATGTCCAGGGAGAACCTCGGAGAAGCAGGCAGAGCCTCTGAGGAGCCTGTAGGTAATAGCCCGAGGTGTCTTCAGGGAAATCAATACTCGGTGTCTTGGACTCAGGGTCACTGAGCATGTCATGAATTACGTGGTAAAAGTGTCCAAACTTAAAAAATTAAATGAAGGCACCAGTGATCCCACTCCTTATGTATACACTCGAGAACACTGAGATCACGTTCACACAGACACTTGTATGCGAATGATCCAAAAAATAAAATGCTGGGCCAAGTAAAACTCATACATGAAGTTCTCGCATTATTCATAATAGCCAAAATGTGGAACCAGCCAAATGTCCACCAAATGTTGAATACGGTACATCAAAACAATCAATCAGTAACCTCCCAGATGATTCTATCATACAGGCAAGGTTGAGAAGATCAGGGGGAGGGGTTGAATCTGCCCAAAGGAATCCCCTCATGAACACGGCCTCCTTCGGCTGCTCTGGGGGCAGGCGGCCTCATCTTGATTTCCTAGTTTGAGGCCAGACTCATGAGAGGCAGCCAGCCCCGAGATGCGCCAGCTGGAATGAATGCATGCTTCTCACCACCGCATCCCCAGCACCTGGCAGCTCCTGGCGTACAGTCGGTCAGGAACAGGGACTTTATCAGGCCTTTGCTTCATCTTCAGTGGTCTCTCGCTGTAATGAAGGTGGATGACTGCACCTGAGGAACAGCTTCGGGTCACAAGCCTGAGCCTGTTCACTTTCCATCTCTGAGGGTAGATGCACACATGGCATTTTTCTGATGGGCACAGATTCCTGTTCTCTTCTCTGGCAATTCAGCTGGCACCACCCTACCAGAGCGACAGCAAGACCAAGTCTCTCTGCTCCTCATGGGCAGCTCCCCCACCAGCTACATCCCACCTGTTTGCCTCCCTAGCAAGGCAATGGACTCCTGGTTTGAGAAGGTGACCACAATCTCTGGATTATTCCTTTTAAACTTGACTGCTCAGCATGCCCTCAGTGTGGCCCCTGAGAAAAGCACAGCGAGAGGGACTCCAAGCACTGTCTCCAGCTCAAGCTGAATCTGGGCTGCTCCGTGTGAAATATCAAGGTTTGTGTGGAAGAAAGGCTGGGTTTCTTGGTCGCCACAGCATGAGCGTCTGAGGGTAGCTGGGTAATGCACCCTGGGAGAGAGAAAGGCAAGTGTGGGATCCTTTGGGGAGGGGATACATTCCTGGGGCTCAACCATGGGGCAGGACAGGCCCCAGGACAATGGCTGCCACACAGATCCACCCCAGTGCTGAGGCCGCCAAGGCCATCTGAAGTGGTCTGTGGGAACGTCAGGCTGCACGGTAGGCCGAGGCACCTGAGCAGCTCCCATGCAGCCCCTGCGGAGAGAATGACCCTCAGAAGGTGTGAGTAACTCTGCTGCTGGTCAGGAGGTGCTGGGACTTGAGCGTAATCTGCGAGAGAACAGTGTGGATCTTCAGAAATGCAGCCTGAGTGTCTACCCTGTGCCAGGTGCTCAACGAGACTGTCACCTGCTGTGCCAAGTCAGAGCACTCTTCCTGCAGCGTGGTTCTCAGCGTCTGACTGTCACATGAACACAGTGAGTGCACAGTAGGTGTTTCCTGACCTCCTGAAAATGTGAGCCAACCACATATTCAAGAACAAACGTGGTCAGGACAGGACTCTCCTGAGTGAGTCAGGGGCGGACCTGACGAGAACGGCAGGCCAAGTGTCTTTTATTCACTGATGTCAGG
>NW_026691589.1:0-70937 GCF_020826845.1 Diceros bicornis minor
AGACTCAGTTTCCCGGGTTTCCCCCATGGACACATGTTCTTCAGCTGGGTCTGATTTTCTCCAGACAAGCTGTCTTGGGAAGGATTTGGCCAGCCCTAAGAACCTGAAGGGAAATGGCGGAGGGGGGTTCTCTCTCTGCCCCCGACAGCCCCGAGCTGGGTCGGTCCCTCAGACCTGGCCAGGGGCAGCCCATCCCCCGGCGCCCTTCCCCGGGGCATCCAAGGGCAGGCTCGGCGCCAGCCCCACCCCGCTCGCCACTGCCCGACCATCGTCCTCCCTCGGGGGGGCCTGGGCAGGACAGGGACCCGGCTGTGGGAGGCCTCCAGATCTCAGGCCTGGCACACCGTTTACCAGGCTGCTTCCTCCTCTGACGGGGGCCCAGCACACGCCCCAGGAGACTTGGCAGCCGCCCCCAGGGCTCTAGCCTCTGGAACTCGTCCCTTTGGAAGGGGCCTGGCCCAGGTGCCAGGTTCGGCTGGTCGGCCAGCCTCCTTTGGAGAAAGCAGGCAAGCCGAGCCAGGCTTGCAGTGGCCCTGGCGTGACACCTGCCACCTCAGGCAGAGGGCCTCCCGCGTGCCCTCCATGGCGGGTTTCTCCCCGGAGCCGTGGCCTGGGCACTAGGAAGGCCGGGCCTCCCCGACTCCCGGGAGGAGGGGCTAGCCCAGTTGCGCCCTGGCCCCCAAACCCTCTGGTGCCATCTGCCTGTCTCGGCACTTCTGACTCCACAGAGCCTTTCCTACATCTGGGCTGCCTGCCGTGGCAAAGTGCAGGCGTGGGGTGAGGCCATGGCTTTGTCTTTCCAGGAAAAAATGAGCCCCTGGCCGAAGCAGCAGGCCCAGGCAGAGCCTTGAGCTTGAAGCCCAGTAGGTCTGTGGCCCTCAGGGCCAGAGCCATGCTTTCAAGGCAGGGAAGCGGCCTCCAAGCTGAGTGGGAGTGGGGGAGGGGAGGGAGACAGCTGAAGCCGAGTCCAGAAGGGCGGCGATTGAAGAGCTGCAGCTGGGTCAGAGCCTGGAGGGAGGGCGGGGCCTTCACTGAGGACCCCCCCCAGGCCAGCCCTAGGCCCCGGCGGTCGCGCATGCGCCCTTGGCCTGTGCGGTGTGTGGGGGGTTGAACCCAAGCCCGCAGGGCTCCCGGAGCGGCCAGAGAAAGAAGGGCCCATGGAGAGGTAGGCGAGGTGGGCAGGGGGCGCCACCTTGCTCTCCTCAGCTCCCTGAGGGAGAGAGACAGAGACAGAGACAGAGAGAGTGATCCCTGACCTCTGAGTCTCTGCCTCCAACGCTGGCTGGTGCCAACTCACGCGCCATCCCACTTCCAGCCATCACTCCCACGCCTGCCCCGGGGCCAGCCCCACCACAGACAGGCCGGTTGGTTCCTGCTCACCTCTGTGCCGTCCCTTCCCGACCTGACCCCAGTGCAGGGGATAAGCTTCAGACAAGTCTTTCCATGTCCCTCTGCATGACAATAGACTTCCTCCCCTCTCCCATTCCACAGGCCCACCCGGGACATCCACCTTTGTCATTAGCTCAGGAGAGGATGCAAGATGAGAATCTCTGCTATTGTGTGGGGAGACTCAGTTTCCCGGGTTTCCCCCATGGACACATGTTCTTCAGCTGGGTCTGATTTTCTCCAGACAAGCTGTCTTGGGAAGGATTTGGCCAGCCCTAAGAACCTGAAGGGAAAGGGCGGAGGGGGGTTCTCTCTCTGCCCCCGACAGCCCCGAGCTGGGTCGGTCCCTCAGACCTGGCCAGGGGCAGCCCATCCCCCGGCGCCCTTCCCCGGGGCATCCAAGGGCAGGCTCGGCGCCAGCCCCACCCCGCTCGCCACTGCCCGACCATCGTCCTCCCTCGGGGGGCCTGGGCAGGACAGGGACCCGGCTGTGGGAGGCCTCCAGATCTCAGGCCTGGCACACCGTTTACCAGGCTGCTTCCTCCTCTGACGGGGGGCCCAGCACACGCCCCAGGAGACTTGGCAGCCGCCCCCAGGGCTCTAGCCTCTGGAACTCGTCCCCTTGGAAGGGGCCTGGCCCAGGTGCCAGGTTCGGCTGGTCGGCCAGCCTCCTTTGGAGAAAGCAGGCAAGCCGAGCCAGGCTTGCAGTGGCCCTGGCGTGACACCTGCCACCTCAGGCAGAGGGCCTCCCGCGTGCCCTCCATGGCGGGTTTCTCCCCGGAGCCGTGGCCTGGGCACTAGGAAGGCCGGGCCTCCCCGACTCCCGGGAGGAGGGGCTAGCCCAGTTGCGCCCTGGCCCCCAAACCCTCTGGTGCCATCTGCCTGTCTCGGCACTTCTGACTCCACAGAGCCTTTCCTACATCTGGGCTGCCTGCCGTGGCAAAGTGCAGGCGTGGGGTGAGGCCATGGCTTTGTCTTTCCAGGAAAAAATGAGCCCCTGGCCGAAGCAGCAGGCCCAGGCAGAGCCTTGAGCTTGAAGCCCAGTAGGTCTGTGGCCCTCAGGGCCAGAGCCATGCTTTCAAGGCAGGGAAGCGGCCTCCAAGCTGAGTGGGAGTGGGGGAGGGGAGGGAGACAGCTGAAGAGCTGAAGCCGAGTCCAGAAGGGCGGCGATGGAAGAGCTGCAGCTGGGTCAGAGCCTGGAGGGAGGGCGGGGCCTTCACTGAGGACCCCCCCCAGGCCAGCCCTAGGCCCCGGCGGTCGCGCATGCGCCCTTGGCCTGTGCGGTGTGTGGGGGGTTGAACCCAAGCCCGCAGGGCTCCCGGAGCGGCCAGAGAAAGAAGGGCCCATGGAGAGGTAGGCGAGGTGGGCAGGGGGCGCCACCTTGCTCTCCTCAGCTCCCTGAGGGAGAGAGACAGTGACAGAGACAGAGAGAGTGATCCCTGACCTCTGAGTCTCTGCCTCCAACGCTGGCTGGTGCCAACTCACGCGCCATCCCACTTCCAGCCATCACTCCCACGCCTGCCCCGGGGCCAGCCCCACCACAGACAGGCCGGTTGGTTCCTGCTCACCTCTGTGCCGTCCCTTCCCGACCTGACCCCAGTGCAGGGGATAAGCTTCAGACAAGTCTTTCCATGTCCCTCTGCATGACAATAGACTTCCTCCCCTCTCCCATTCCACAGGCCCACCCGGGACATCCACCTTTGTCATTAGCTCAGGAGAGGATGCAAGATGAGAATCTCTGCTATTGTGTGGGGAGACTCAGTTTCCCGGGTTTCCCCCATGGACACATGTTCTTCAGCTGGGTCTGATTTTCTCCAGACAAGCTGTCTTGGGAAGGATTTGGCCAGCCCTAAGAACCTGAAGGGAAAGGGCGGAGGGGGGGTTCTCTCTCTGCCCCCGACAGCCCCGAGCTGGGTCGGTCCCTCAGACCTGGCCAGGGGCAGCCCATCCCCCGGCGCCCTTCCCCGGGGCATCCAAGGGCAGGCTCGGCGCCAGCCCCACCCCGCTCGCCACTGCCCGACCATCGTCCTCCCTCGGGGGGCCTGGGCAGGACAGGGACCCGGCTGTGGGAGGCCTCCAGATCTCAGGCCTGGCACACCGTTTACCAGGCTGCTTCCTCCTCTGACGGGGGCCCAGCACACGCCCCAGGAGACTTGGCAGCCGCCCCCAGGGCTCTAGCCTCTGGAACTCGTCCCCTTGGAAGGGGCCTGGCCCAGGTGCCAGGTTCGGCTGGTCGGCCAGCCTCCTTTGGAGAAAGCAGGCAAGCCGAGCCAGGCTTGCAGTGGCCCTGGCGTGACACCTGCCACCTCAGGCAGAGGGCCTCCCGCGTGCCCTCCATGGCGGGTTTCTCCCCGGAGCCGTGGCCTGGGCACTAGGAAGGCCGGGCCTCCCCGACTCCCGGGAGGAGGGGCTAGCCCAGTTGCGCCCTGGCCCCCAAACCCTCTGGTGCCATCTGCCTGTCTCGGCACTTCTGACTCCACAGAGCCTTTCCTACATCTGGGGCTGCCTGCCGTGGCAAAGTGCAGGCGTGGGGTGAGGCCATGGCTTTGTCTTTCCAGGAAAAAATGAGCCCCTGGCCGAAGCAGCAGGCCCAGGCAGAGCCTTGAGCTTGAAGCCCAGTAGGTCTGTGGCCCTCAGGGCCAGAGCCATGCTTTCAAGGCAGGGAAGCGGCCTCCAAGCTGAGTGGGAGTGGGGGAGGGGAGGGAGACAGCTGAAGAGCTGAAGCCGAGTCCAGAAGGGCGGCGATGGAAGAGCTGCAGCTGGGTCAGAGCCTGGAGGGAGGGCGGGGGCCTTCACTGAGGACCCCCCCCAGGCCAGCCCTAGGCCCCGGCGGTTCGCGCATGCGCCCTTGGCCTGTGCGGTGTGTGGGGGGTTGAACCCAAGCCCGCAGGGCTCCCGGAGCGGCCAGAGAAAGAAGGGCCCATGGAGAGGTAGGCGAGGTGGGCAGGGGGCGCCACCTTGCTCTCCTCAGCTCCCTGAGGGAGAGAGACAGTGACAGAGACAGAGAGAGTGATCCCTGACCTCTGAGTCTCTGCCTCCAACGCTGGCTGGTGCCAACTCACGCGCCATCCCACTTCCAGCCATCACTCCCACGCCTGCCCCGGGGCCAGCCCCACCACAGACAGGCCGGTTGGTTCCTGCTCACCTCTGTGCCGTCCCTTCCCGACCTGACCCCAGTGCAGGGGATAAGCTTCAGACAAGTCTTTCCATGTCCCTCTGCATGACAATAGACTTCCTCCCCTCTCCCATTCCACAGGCCCACCCGGGACATCCACCTTTGTCATTAGCTCAGGAGAGGATGCAAGATGAGAATCTCTGCTATTGTGTGGGGAGACTCAGTTTCCCGGGTTTCCCCCATGGACACATGTTCTTCAGCTGGGTCTGATTTTCTCCAGACAAGCTGTCTTGGGAAGGATTTGGCCAGCCCTAAGAACCTGAAGGGAAAGGGCGGAGGGGGGTTCTCTCTCTGCCCCCGACAGCCCCGAGCTGGGTCGGTCCCTCAGACCTGGCCAGGGGCAGCCCATCCCCCGGCGCCCTTCCCCGGGGCATCCAAGGGCAGGCTCGGCGCCAGCCCCACCCCGCTCGCCACTGCCCGACCATCGTCCTCCCTCGGGGGGCCTGGGCAGGACAGGGACCCGGCTGTGGGAGGCCTCCAGATCTCAGGCCTGGCACACCGTTTACCAGGCTGCTTCCTCCTCTGACGGGGGCCCAGCACACGCCCCAGGAGACTTGGCAGCCGCCCCCAGGGCTCTAGCCTCTGGAACTCGTCCCCTTGGAAGGGGCCTGGCCCAGGTGCCAGGTTCGGCTGGTCGGCCAGCCTCCTTTGGAGAAAGCAGGCAAGCCGAGCCAGGCTTGCAGTGGCCCTGGCGTGACACCTGCCACCTCAGGCAGAGGGCCTCCCGCGTGCCCTCCATGGCGGGTTTCTCCCCGGAGCCGTGGCCTGGGCACTAGGAAGGCCGGGCCTCCCCGACTCCCGGGAGGAGGGGCTAGCCCAGTTGCGCCCTGGCCCCCAAACCCTCTGGTGCCATCTGCCTGTCTCGGCACTTCTGACTCCACAGAGCCTTTCCTACATCTGGGCTGCCTGCCGTGGCAAAGTGCAGGCGTGGGGTGAGGCCATGGCTTTGTCTTTCCAGGAAAAAATGAGCCCCTGGCCGAAGCAGCAGGCCCAGGCAGAGCCTTGAGCTTGAAGCCCAGTAGGTCTGTGGCCCTCAGGGCCAGAGCCATGCTTTCAAGGCAGGGAAGCGGCCTCCAAGCTGAGTGGGAGTGGGGGAGTGGAGGGAGACAGCTGAAGAGCTGAAGCCGAGTCCAGAAGGGCGGCGATGGAAGAGCTGCAGCTGGGTCAGAGCCTGGAGGGAGGGCGGGGCCTTCACTGAGGACCCCCCCCCAGGCCAGCCCTAGGCCCCGGCGGTCGCGCATGCGCCCTTGGCCTGTGCGGTGTGTGGGGGGTTGAACCCAAGCCCGCAGGGCTCCCGGAGCGGCCAGAGAAAGAAGGGCCCATGGAGAGGTAGGCGAGGTGGGCAGGGGGCGCCACCTTACTCTCCTCAGCTCCCTGAGGGAGAGAGAGAGAGACAGAGACAGAGAGAGAGATCCCTGACCTCTGAGTCTCTGCCTCCACCGCTGGCTGGTGTCAACCCACGCGCCATCCCACTTCCAGCCATCACCCCCACGCCTGCCCCGGGGCCAGCCCCACCACAGACAGGCCCGTTGGTTCCTGCTCACCTCTGTGCCGTCCCTTCCCGACCTGACCCCAGTGCAGGGGATAAGCTTCAGACAAGTCTTTCCATGTCCCTCTGCATGACAATAGACTTCCTCCCCTCTCCCATTCCACAGGCCCACCCGGGACATCCACCTTTGTCATTAGCTCAGGAGAGGATGCAAGATGAGAATCTCTGCTATTGTGTGGGGAGACTCAGTTTCCCGGGTTTCCCCCATGGACACATGTTCTTCAGCTGGGTCTGATTTTCTCCAGACAAGCTGTCTTGGGAAGGATTTGGCCAGCCCTAAGAACCTGAAGGGAAAGGGCGGAGGGGGGTTCTCTCTCTGCCCCCGACAGCCCCGAGCTGGGTCGGTCCCTCAGACCTGGCCAGGGGCAGCCCATCCCCCGGCGCCCTTCCCCCGGGGCATCCAAGGGCAGGCTCGGCGCCAGCCCCACCCCGCTCGCCACTGCCCGACCATCGTCCTCCCTCGGGGGGCCTGGGCAGGACAGGGACCCGGCTGTGGGAGGCCTCCAGATCTCAGGCCTGGCACACCGTTTACCAGGCTGCTTCCTCCTCTGACGGGGGCCCAGCACACGCCCCAGGAGACTTGGCAGCCGCCCCCAGGGCTCTAGCCTCTGGAACTCGTCCCCTTGGAAGGGGCCTGGCCCAGGTGCCAGGTTCGGCTGGTCGGCCAGCCTCCTTTGGAGAAAGCAGGCAAGCCGAGCCAGGCTTGCAGTGGCCCTGGCGTGACACCTGCCACCTCAGGCAGAGGGCCTCCCGCGTGCCCTCCATGGCGGGTTTCTCCCCGGAGCCGTGGCCTGGGCACTAGGAAGGCCGGGCCTCCCCGACTCCCGGGAGGAGGGGCTAGCCCAGTTGCGCCCTGGCCCCCAAACCCTCTGGTGCCATCTGCCTGTCTCGGCACTTCTGACTCCACAGAGCCTTTCCTACATCTGGGCTGCCTGCCGTGGCAAAGTGCAGGCGTGGGGTGAGGCCATGGCTTTGTCTTTCCAGGAAAAAATGAGCCCCTGGCCGAAGCAGCAGGCCCAGGCAGAGCCTTGAGCTTGAAGCCCAGTAGGTCTGTGGCCCTCAGGGCCAGAGCCATGCTTTCAAGGCAGGGAAGCGGCCTCCAAGCTGAGTGGGAGTGGGGGAGGGGAGGGAGACAGCTGAAGCCGAGTCCAGAAGGGCGGCGATGGAAGAGCTGCAGCTGGGTCAGAGCCTGGAGGGAGGGCGGGGCCTTCACTGAGGACCCCCCCCCAGGCCAGCCCTAGGCCCCGGCGGTCGCGCATGCGCCCTTGGCCTGTGCGGTGTGTGGGGGGTTGAACCCAAGCCCGCAGGGCTCCCGGAGCGGCCAGAGAAAGAAGGGCCCATGGAGAGGTAGGCGAGGTGGGCAGGGGGCGCCACCTTACTCTCCTCAGCTCCCTGAGGGAGAGAGAGAGAGACAGAGACAGAGAGAGAGATCCCTGACCTCTGAGTCTCTGCCTCCACCGCTGGCTGGTGCCAACCCACGCGCCATCCCACTTCCAGCCATCACCCCCACGCCTGCCCCGGGGCCAGCCCCACCACAGACAGGCCCGTTGGTTCCTGCTCACCTCTGTGCCGTCCCTTCCCGACCTGACCCCAGTGCAGGGGATAAGCTTCAGACAAGTCTTTCCATGTCCCTCTGCATGACAATAGACTTCCTCCCCTCTCCCATTCCACAGGCCCACCCGGGACATCCACCTTTGTCATTAGCTCAGGAGAGGATGCAAGATGAGAATCTCTGCTATTGTGTGGGGAGACTCAGTTTCCCGGGTTTCCCCCATGGACACATGTTCTTCAGCTGGGTCTGATTTTCTCCAGACAAGCTGTCTTGGGAAGGATTTGGCCAGCCCTAAGAACCTGAAGGGAAAGGGCGGAGGGGGGTTCTCTCTCTGCCCCCGACAGCCCCGAGCTGGGTCGGTCCCTCAGACCTGGCCAGGGGCATCCCATCCCCCGGCGCCCTTCCCCGGGGCATCCAAGGGCAGGCTCGGCGCCAGCCCCACCCCGCTCGCCACTGCCCGACCATCGTCCTCCCTCGGGGGGCCTGGGCAGGACAGGGACCCGGCTGTGGGAGGCCTCCAGATCTCAGGCCTGGCACACCGTTTACCAGGCTGCTTCCTCCTCTGACGGGGGCCCAGCACACGCCCCAGGAGACTTGGCAGCCGCCCCCAGGGCTCTAGCCTCTGGAACTCGTCCCCTTGGAAGGGGCCTGGCCCAGGTGCCAGGTTCGGCTGGTCGGCCAGCCTCCTTTGGAGAAAGCAGGCAAGCCGAGCCTGGCTTGCAGTGGCCCTGGCGTGACACCTGCCACCTCAGGCAGAGGGCCTCCCGCGTGCCCTCCATGGCGGGTTTCTCCCCGGAGCCGTGGCCTGGGCACTAGGAAGGCCGGGCCTCCCCGACTCCCGGGAGGAGGGGCTAGCCCAGTTGCGCCCTGGCCCCCAAACCCTCTGGTGCCATCTGCCTGTCTCGGCACTTCTGACTCCACAGAGCCTTTCCTACATCTGGGCTGCCTGCCGTGGCAAAGTGCAGGCGTGGGGTGAGGCCATGGCTTTGTCTTTCCAGGAAAAAATGAGCCCCTGGCCGAAGCAGCAGGCCCAGGCAGAGCCTTGAGCTTGAAGCCCAGTAGGTCTGTGGCCCTCAGGGCCAGAGCCATGCTTTCAAGGCAGGGAAGCGGCCTCCAAGCTGAGTGGGAGTGGGGGAGGGGAGGGAGACAGCTGAAGAGCTGAAGCCGAGTCCAGAAGGGCGGCGATGGAAGAGCTGCAGCTGGGTCAGAGCCTGGAGGGAGGGCGGGGCCTTCACTGAGGACCCCCCCCAGGCCAGCCCTAGGCCCCGGCGGTCGCGCATGCGCCCTTGGCCTGTGCGGTGTGTGGGGGGTTGAACCCAAGCCCGCAGGGCTCCCGGAGCGGCCAGAGAAAGAAGGGCCCATGGAGAGGTAGGCGAGGTGGGCAGGGGGCGCCACCTTGCTCTCCTCAGCTCCCTGAGGGAGAGAGACAGAGACAGAGACAGAGAGAGTGATCCCTGACCTCTGAGTCTCTGCCTCCAACGCTGGCTGGTGCCAACTCACGCGCCATCCCACTTCCAGCCATCACTCCCACGCCTGCCCCGGGGCCAGCCCCACCACAGACAGGCCGGTTGGTTCCTGCTCACCTCTGTGCCGTCCCTTCCCGACCTGACCCCAGTGCAGGGGATAAGCTTCAGACAAGTCTTTCCATGTCCCTCTGCATGACAATAGACTTCCTCCCCTCTCCCATTCCACAGGCCCACCCGGGACATCCACCTTTGTCATTAGCTCAGGAGAGGATGCAAGATGAGAATCTCTGCTATTGTGTGGGGAGACTCAGTTTCCCGGGTTTCCCCCATGGACACATGTTCTTCAGCTGGGTCTGATTTTCTCCAGACAAGCTGTCTTGGGAAGGATTTGGCCAGCCCTAAGAACCTGAAGGGAAAGGGCGGAGGGGGGTTCTCTCTCTGCCCCCGACAGCCCCGAGCTGGGTCGGTCCCTCAGACCTGGCCAGGGGCAGCCCATCCCCCGGCGCCCTTCCCCGGGGCATCCAAGGGCAGGCTCGGCGCCAGCCCCACCCCGCTCGCCACTGCCCGACCATCGTCCTCCCTCGGGGGGCCTGGGCAGGACAGGGACCCGGCTGTGGGAGGCCTCCAGATCTCAGGCCTGGCACACCGTTTACCAGGCTGCTTCCTCCTCTGACGGGGGCCCAGCACACGCCCCAGGAGACTTGGCAGCCGCCCCCAGGGCTCTAGCCTCTGGAACTCGTCCCCTTGGAAGGGGCCTGGCCCAGGTGCCAGGTTCGGCTGGTCGGCCAGCCTCCTTTGGAGAAAGCAGGCAAGCCGAGCCAGGCTTGCAGTGGCCCTGGCGTGACACCTGCCACCTCAGGCAGAGGGCCTCCCGCGTGCCCTCCATGGCGGGTTTCTCCCCGGAGCCGTGGCCTGGGCACTAGGAAGGCCGGGCCTCCCCGACTCCCGGGAGGAGGGGCTAGCCCAGTTGCGCCCTGGCCCCCAAACCCTCTGGTGCCATCTGCCTGTCTCGGCACTTCTGACTCCACAGAGCCTTTCCTACATCTGGGCTGCCTGCCGTGGCAAAGTGCAGGCGTGGGGTGAGGCCATGGCTTTGTCTTTCCAGGAAAAAATGAGCCCCTGGCCGAAGCAGCAGGCCCAGGCAGAGCCTTGAGCTTGAAGCCCAGTAGGTCTGTGGCCCTCAGGGCCAGAGCCATGCTTTCAAGGCAGGGAAGCGGCCTCCAAGCTGAGTGGGAGTGGGGGAGGGGAGGGAGACAGCTGAAGAGCTGAAGCCGAGTCCAGAAGGGCGGCGATGGAAGAGCTGCAGCTGGGTCAGAGCCTGGAGGGAGGGCGGGGCCTTCACTGAGGACCCCCCCCCCAGGCCAGCCCTAGGCCCCGGCGGTCGCGCATGCGCCCTTGGCCTGTGCGGTGTGTGGGGGGTTGAACCCAAGCCCGCAGGGCTCCCGGAGCGGCCAGAGAAAGAAGGGCCCATGGAGAGGTAGGCGAGGTGGGCAGGGGGCGCCACCTTACTCTCCTCAGCTCCCTGAGGGAGAGAGAGAGAGACAGAGACAGAGAGAGAGATCCCTGACCTCTGAGTCTCTGCCTCCACCGCTGGCTGGTGTCAACCCACGCGCCATCCCACTTCCAGCCATCACCCCCACGCCTGCCCCGGGGCCAGCCCCACCACAGACAGGCCCGTTGGTTCCTGCTCACCTCTGTGCCGTCCCTTCCCGACCTGACCCCAGTGCAGGGGATAAGCTTCAGACAAGTCTTTCCATGTCCCTCTGCATGACAATAGACTTCCTCCCCTCTCCCATTCCACAGGCCCACCCGGGACATCCACCTTTGTCATTAGCTCAGGAGAGGATGCAAGATGAGAATCTCTGCTATTGTGTGGGGAGACTCAGTTTCCCGGGTTTCCCCCATGGACACATGTTCTTCAGCTGGGTCTGATTTTCTCCAGACAAGCTGTCTTGGGAAGGATTTGGCCAGCCCTAAGAACCTGAAGGGAAAGGGCGGAGGGGGGTTCTCTCTCTGCCCCCGACAGCCCCGAGCTGGGTCGGTCCCTCAGACCTGGCCAGGGGCAGCCCATCCCCCGGCGCCCTTCCCCCGGGGCATCCAAGGGCAGGCTCGGCGCCAGCCCCACCCCGCTCGCCACTGCCCGACCATCGTCCTCCCTCGGGGGGCCTGGGCAGGACAGGGACCCGGCTGTGGGAGGCCTCCAGATCTCAGGCCTGGCACACCGTTTACCAGGCTGCTTCCTCCTCTGACGGGGGCCCAGCACACGCCCCAGGAGACTTGGCAGCCGCCCCCAGGGCTCTAGCCTCTGGAACTCGTCCCCTTGGAAGGGGCCTGGCCCAGGTGCCAGGTTCGGCTGGTCGGCCAGCCTCCTTTGGAGAAAGCAGGCAAGCCGAGCCAGGCTTGCAGTGGCCCTGGCGTGACACCTGCCACCTCAGGCAGAGGGCCTCCCGCGTGCCCTCCATGGCGGGTTTCTCCCCGGAGCCGTGGCCTGGGCACTAGGAAGGCCGGGCCTCCCCGACTCCCGGGAGGAGGGGCTAGCCCAGTTGCGCCCTGGCCCCCAAACCCTCTGGTGCCATCTGCCTGTCTCGGCACTTCTGACTCCACAGAGCCTTTCCTACATCTGGGTTGCCTGCCGTGGCAAAGTGCAGGCGTGGGGTGAGGCCATGGCTTTGTCTTTCCAGGAAAAAATGAGCCCCTGGCCGAAGCAGCAGGCCCAGGCAGAGCCTTGAGCTTGAAGCCCAGTAGGTCTGTGGCCCTCAGGGCCAGAGCCATGCTTTCAAGGCAGGGAAGCGGCCTGCAAGCTGAGTGGGAGTGGGGGAGGGGAGGGAGACAGCTGAAGCCGAGTCCAGAAGGGCGGCGATGGAAGAGCTGCAGCTGGGTCAGAGCCTGGAGGGAGGGCGGGGCCTTCACTGAGGACCCCCCCCCAGGCCAGCCCTAGGCCCCGGCGGTCGCGCATGCGCCCTTGGCCTGTGCGGTGTGTGGGGGGTTGAACCCAAGCCCGCAGGGCTCCAGGAGCGGCCAGAGAAAGAAGGGCCCATGGAGAGGTAGGCGAGGTGGGCAGGGGGCGCCACCTTACTCTCCTCAGCTCCCTGAGGGAGAGAGAGAGAGACAGAGACAGAGAGAGAGATCCCTGACCTCTGAGTCTCTGCCTCCACCGCTGGCTGGTGTCAACCCACGCGCCATCCCACTTCCAGCCATCACCCCCACGCCTGCCCCGGGGCCAGCCCCACCACAGACAGGCCCGTTGGTTCCTGCTCACCTCTGTGCCGTCCCTTCCCGACCTGACCCCAGTGCAGGGGATAAGCTTCAGACAAGTCTTTCCATGTCCCTCTGCATGACAATAGACTTCCTCCCCTCTCCCATTCCACAGGCCCACCCGGGACATCCACCTTTGTCATTAGCTCAGGAGAGGATGCAAGATGAGAATCTCTGCTATTGTGTGGGGAGACTCAGTTTCCCGGGTTTCCCCCATGGACACATGTTCTTCAGCTGGGTCTGATTTTCTCCAGACAAGCTGTCTTGGGAAGGATTTGGCCAGCCCTAAGAACCTGAAGGGAAAGGGCGGAGGGGGGTTCTCTCTCTGCCCCCGACAGCCCCGAGCTGGGTCGGTCCCTCAGACCTGGCCAGGGGCAGCCCATCCCCCGGCGCCCTTCCCCCGGGGCATCCAAGGGCAGGCTCGGCGCCAGCCCCACCCCGCTCGCCACTGCCCGACCATCGTCCTCCCTCGGGGGGCCTGGGCAGGACAGGGACCCGGCTGTGGGAGGCCTCCAGATCTCAGGCCTGGCACACCGTTTACCAGGCTGCTTCCTCCTCTGACGGGGGCCCAGCACACGCCCCAGGAGACTTGGCAGCCGCCCCCAGGGCTCTAGCCTCTGGAACTCGTCCCCTTGGAAGGGGCCTGGCCCAGGTGCCAGGTTCGGCTGGTCGGCCAGCCTCCTTTGGAGAAAGCAGGCAAGCCGAGCCAGGCTTGCAGTGGCCCTGGCGTGACACCTGCCACCTCAGGCAGAGGGCCTCCCGCGTGCCCTCCATGGCGGGTTTCTCCCCGGAGCCGTGGCCTGGGCACTAGGAAGGCCGGGCCTCCCCGACTCCCGGGAGGAGGGGCTAGCCCAGTTGCGCCCTGGCCCCCAAACCCTCTGGTGCCATCTGCCTGTCTCGGCACTTCTGACTCCACAGAGCCTTTCCTACATCTGGGTTGCCTGCCGTGGCAAAGTGCAGGCGTGGGGTGAGGCCATGGCTTTGTCTTTCCAGGAAAAAATGAGCCCCTGGCCGAAGCAGCAGGCCCAGGCAGAGCCTTGAGCTTGAAGCCCAGTAGGTCTGTGGCCCTCAGGGCCAGAGCCATGCTTTCAAGGCAGGGAAGCGGCCTGCAAGCTGAGTGGGAGTGGGGGAGGGGAGGGAGACAGCTGAAGCCGAGTCCAGAAGGGCGGCGATGGAAGAGCAGCAGCTGGGTCAGAGCCTGGAGGGAGGGCGGGGCCTTCACTGAGGACCCCCCCCCAGGCCAGCCCTAGGCCCCGGCGGTCGCGCATGCGCCCTTGGCCTGTGCGGTGTGTGGGGGGTTGAACCCAAGCCCGCAGGGCTCCAGGAGCGGCCAGAGAAAGAAGGGCCCATGGAGAGGTAGGCGAGGTGGGCAGGGGGCGCCACCTTACTCTCCTCAGCTCCCTGAGGGAGAGAGAGAGAGACAGAGACAGAGAGAGAGATCCCTGACCTCTGAGTCTCTGCCTCCACCGCTGGCTGGTGTCAACCCACGCGCCATCCCACTTCCAGCCATCACCCCCACGCCTGCCCCGGGGCCAGCCCCACCACAGACAGGCCCGTTGGTTCCTGCTCACCTCTGTGCCGTCCCTTCCCGACCTGACCCCAGTGCAGGGGATAAGCTTCAGACAAGTCTTTCCATGTCCCTCTGCATGACAATAGACTTCCTCCCCTCTCCCATTCCACAGGCCCACCCGGGACATCCACCTTTGTCATTAGCTCAGGAGAGGATGCAAGATGAGAATCTCTGCTATTGTGTGGGGAGACTCAGTTTCCCGGGTTTCCCCCATGGACACATGTTCTTCAGCTGGGTCTGATTTTCTCCAGACAAGCTGTCTTGGGAAGGATTTGGCCAGCCCTAAGAACCTGAAGGGAAAGGGCGGAGGGGGGTTCTCTCTCTGCCCCCGACAGCCCCGAGCTGGGTCGGTCCCTCAGACCTGGCCAGGGGCAGCCCATCCCCCGGCGCCCTTCCCCCGGGGCATCCAAGGGCAGGCTCGGCGCCAGCCCCACCCCGCTCGCCACTGCCCGACCATCGTCCTCCCTCGGGGGGCCTGGGCAGGACAGGGACCCGGCTGTGGGAGGCCTCCAGATCTCAGGCCTGGCACACCGTTTACCAGGCTGCTTCCTCCTCTGACGGGGGCCCAGCACACGCCCCAGGAGACTTGGCAGCCGCCCCCAGGGCTCTAGCCTCTGGAACTCGTCCCCTTGGAAGGGGCCTGGCCCAGGTGCCAGGTTCGGCTGGTCGGCCAGCCTCCTTTGGAGAAAGCAGGCAAGCCGAGCCAGGCTTGCAGTGGCCCTGGCGTGACACCTGCCACCTCAGGCAGAGGGCCTCCCGCGTGCCCTCCATGGCGGGTTTCTCCCCGGAGCCGTGGCCTGGGCACTAGGAAGGCCGGGCCTCCCCGACTCCCGGGAGGAGGGGCTAGCCCAGTTGCGCCCTGGCCCCCAAACCCTCTGGTGCCATCTGCCTGTCTCGGCACTTCTGACTCCACAGAGCCTTTCCTACATCTGGGCTGCCTGCCGTGGCAAAGTGCAGGCGTGGGGTGAGGCCATGGCTTTGTCTTTCCAGGAAAAAATGAGCCCCTGGCCGAAGCAGCAGGCCCAGGCAGAGCCTTGAGCTTGAAGCCCAGTAGGTCTGTGGCCCTCAGGGCCAGAGCCATGCTTTCAAGGCAGGGAAGCGGCCTCCAAGCTGAGTGGGAGTGGGGGAGGGGAGGGAGACAGCTGAAGCCGAGTCCAGAAGGGCGGCGATGGAAGAGCTGCAGCTGGGTCAGAGCCTGGAGGGAGGGCGGGGCCTTCACTGAGGACCCCCCCCCAGGCCAGCCCTAGGCCCCGGCGGTCGCGCATGCGCCCTTGGCCTGTGCGGTGTGTGGGGGGTTGAACCCAAGCCCGCAGGGCTCCCGGAGCGGCCAGAGAAAGAAGGGCCCATGGAGAGGTAGGCGAGGTGGGCAGGGGGCGCCACCTTACTCTCCTCAGCTCCCTGAGGGAGAGAGAGAGAGACAGAGACAGAGAGAGAGATCCCTGACCTCTGAGTCTCTGCCTCCACCGCTGGCTGGTGCCAACCCACGCGCCATCCCACTTCCAGCCATCACCCCCACGCCTGCCCCGGGGCCAGCCCCACCACAGACAGGCCCGTTGGTTCCTGCTCACCTCTGTGCCGTCCCTTCCCGACCTGACCCCAGTGCAGGGGATAAGCTTCAGACAAGTCTTTCCATGTCCCTCTGCATGACAATAGACTTCCTCCCCTCTCCCATTCCACAGGCCCACCCGGGACATCCACCTTTGTCATTAGCTCAGGAGAGGATGCAAGATGAGAATCTCTGCTATTGTGTGGGGAGACTCAGTTTCCCGGGTTTCCCCCATGGACACATGTTCTTCAGCTGGGTCTGATTTTCTCCAGACAAGCTGTCTTGGGAAGGATTTGGCCAGCCCTAAGAACCTGAAGGGAAAGGGCGGAGGGGGGTTCTCTCTCTGCCCCCGACAGCCCCGAGCTGGGTCGGTCCCTCAGACCTGGCCAGGGGCATCCCATCCCCCGGCGCCCTTCCCGGGGGCATCCAAGGGCAGGCTCGGCGCCAGCCCCACCCCGCTCGCCACTGCCCGACCATCGTCCTCCCTCGGGGGGCCTGGGCAGGACAGGGACCCGGCTGTGGGAGGCCTCCAGATCTCAGGCCTGGCACACCGTTTACCAGGCTGCTTCCTCCTCTGACGGGGGCCCAGCACACGCCCCAGGAGACTTGGCAGCCGCCCCCAGGGCTCTAGCCTCTGGAACTCGTCCCCTTGGAAGGGGCCTGGCCCAGGTGCCAGGTTCGGCTGGTCGGCCAGCCTCCTTTGGAGAAAGCAGGCAAGCCGAGCCTGGCTTGCAGTGGCCCTGGCGTGACACCTGCCACCTCAGGCAGAGGGCCTCCCGCGTGCCCTCCATGGCGGGTTTCTCCCCGGAGCCGTGGCCTGGGCACTAGGAAGGCCGGGCCTCCCCGACTCCCGGGAGGAGGGGCTAGCCCAGTTGCGCCCTGGCCCCCAAACCCTCTGGTGCCATCTGCCTGTCTCGGCACTTCTGACTCCACAGAGCCTTTCCTACATCTGGGCTGCCTGCCGTGGCAAACTGCAGGCGTGGGGTGAGGCCATGGCTTTGTCTTTCCAGGAAAAAATGAGCCCTGGCCGAAGCAGCAGGCCCAGGCAGAGCCTTGAGCTTGAAGCCCAGTAGGTCTGTGGCCCTCAGGGCCAGAGCCATGCTTTCAAGGCAGGGAAGCGGCCTCCAAGCTGAGTGGGAGTGGGGGAGGGGAGGGAGACAGCTGAAGAGCTGAAGCCGAGTCCAGAAGGGCGGGGATGGAAGAGCTGCAGCTGGGTCAGAGCCTGGAGGGAGGGCGGGGCTTTCACTGAGGACCCCCCCCCAGGCCAGCCCTAGGCCCGGGCGGTCGCGCATGCGCCCTTGGCCTGTGCGGTGTGTGGGGGGTTGAACCCAAGCCCGCAGGGCTCCCGGAGCGGCCAGAGAAAGAAGGGCCCATGGAGAGGTAGGCGAGGTGGGCAGGGGGCGCCACCTTACTCTCCTCAGCTCCCTGAGGGAGAGAGACAGAGACAGAGACAGAGAGAGTGATCCCTGACCTCTGAGTCTCTGCCTCCAACGCTGGCTGGTGCCAACTCACGCGCCATCCCACTTCCAGCCATCACCCCCACGCCTGCCCCGGGGCCAGCCCCACCACAGACAGGCCGGTTGGTTCCTGCTCACCTCTGTGCCGTCCCTTCCCGACCTGACCCCAGTGCAGGGGATAAGCTTCAGACAAGTCTTTCCATGTCCCTCTGCATGACAATAGACTTCCTCCCCTCTCCCATTCCACAGGCCCACCCGGGACATCCACCTTTGTCATTAGCTCAGGAGAGGATGCAAGATGAGAATCTCTGCTATTGTGTGGGGAGACTCAGTTTCCCGGGTTTCCCCCATGGACACATGTTCTTCAGCTGGGTCTGATTCTCTCCAGACAAGCTGTCTTGGGAAGGATTTGGCCAGCCCTAAGAACCTGAAGGGAAAGGGCGGAGGGGGGTTCTCTCTCTGCCCCCGACAGCCCCGAGCTGGGTCGGTCCCTCAGACCTGGCCAGGGGCAGCCCATCCCCCGGCGCCCTTCCCCGGGGCATCCAAGGGCAGGCTCGGCGCCAGCCCCACCCCGCTCGCCACTGCCCGACCATCGTCCTCCCTCGGGGGGCCTGGGCAGGACAGGGACCCGGCTGTGGGAGGCCTCCAGATCTCAGGCCTGGCACACCGTTTACCAGGCTGCTTCCTCCTCTGACGGGGGCCCAGCACACGCCCCAGGAGACTTGGCAGCCGCCCCCAGGGCTCTAGCCTCTGGAACTCGTCCCTTTGGAAGGGGCCTGGCCCAGGTGCCAGGTTCGGCTGGTCGGCCAGCCTCCTTTGGAGAAAGCAGGCAAGCCGAGCCAGGCTTGCAGTGGCCCTGGCGTGACACCTGCCACCTCAGGCAGAGGGCCTCCCGCGTGCCCTCCATGGCGGGTTTCTCCCCGGAGCCGTGGCCTGGGCACTAGGAAGGCCGGGCCTCCCCGACTCCCGGGAGGAGGGGCTAGCCCAGTTGCGCCCTGGCCCCCAAACCCTCTGGTGCCATCTGCCTGTCTCGGCACTTCTGACTCCACAGAGCCTTTCCTACATCTGGGCTGCCTGCCGTGGCAAAGTGCAGGCGTGGGGTGAGGCCATGGCTTTGTCTTTCCAGGAAAAAATGAGCCCCTGGCCGAAGCAGCAGGCCCAGGCAGAGCCTTGAGCTTGAAGCCCAGTAGGTCTGTGGCCCTCAGGGCCAGAGCCATGCTTTCAAGGCAGGGAAGCGGCCTCCAAGCTGAGTGGGAGTGGGGGAGGGGAGGGAGACAGCTGAAGCCGAGTCCAGAAGGGCGGCGATGGAAGAGCTGCAGCTGGGTCAGAGCCTGGAGGGAGGGCGGGGCCTTCACTGAGGACCCCCCCCAGGCCAGCCCTAGGCCCCGGCGGTCGCGCATGCGCCCTTGGCCTGTGCGGTGTGTGGGGGGTTGAACCCAAGCCCGCAGGGCTCCCGGAGCGGCCAGAGAAAGAAGGGCCCATGGAGAGGTAGGCGAGGTGGGCAGGGGGCGCCACCTTGCTCTCCTCAGCTCCCTGAGGGAGAGAGACAGAGACAGAGACAGAGAGAGTGATCCCTGACCTCTGAGTCTCTGCCTCCAACGCTGGCTGGTGCCAACTCACGCGCCATCCCACTTCCAGCCATCACTCCCACGCCTGCCCCGGGGCCAGCCCCACCACAGACAGGCCGGTTGGTTCCTGCTCACCTCTGTGCCGTCCCTTCCCGACCTGACCCCAGTGCAGGGGATAAGCTTCAGACAAGTCTTTCCATGTCCCTCTGCATGACAATAGACTTCCTCCCCTCTCCCATTCCACAGGCCCACCCGGGACATCCACCTTTGTCATTAGCTCAGGAGAGGATGCAAGATGAGAATCTCTGCTATTGTGTGGGGAGACTCAGTTTCCCGGGTTTCCCCCATGGACACATGTTCTTCAGCTGGGTCTGATTTTCTCCAGACAAGCTGTCTTGGGAAGGATTTGGCCAGCCCTAAGAACCTGAAGGGAAAGGGCGGAGGGGGGTTCTCTCTCTGCCCCCGACAGCCCCGAGCTGGGTCGGTCCCTCAGACCTGGCCAGGGGCAGCCCATCCCCCGGCGCCCTTCCCCGGGGCATCCAAGGGCAGGCTCGGCGCCAGCCCCACCCCGCTCGCCACTGCCCGACCATCGTCCTCCCTCGGGGGGCCTGGGCAGGACAGGGACCCGGCTGTGGGAGGCCTCCAGATCTCAGGCCTGGCACACCGTTTACCAGGCTGCTTCCTCCTCTGACGGGGGCCCAGCACACGCCCCAGGAGACTTGGCAGCCGCCCCCAGGGCTCTAGCCTCTGGAACTCGTCCCCTTGGAAGGGGCCTGGCCCAGGTGCCAGGTTCGGCTGGTCGGCCAGCCTCCTTTGGAGAAAGCAGGCAAGCCGAGCCAGGCTTGCAGTGGCCCTGGCGTGACACCTGCCACCTCAGGCAGAGGGCCTCCCGCGTGCCCTCCATGGCGGGTTTCTCCCCGGAGCCGTGGCCTGGGCACTAGGAAGGCCGGGCCTCCCCGACTCCCGGGAGGAGGGGCTAGCCCAGTTGCGCCCTGGCCCCCAAACCCTCTGGTGCCATCTGCCTGTCTCGGCACTTCTGACTCCACAGAGCCTTTCCTACATCTGGGCTGCCTGCCGTGGCAAAGTGCAGGCGTGGGGTGAGGCCATGGCTTTGTCTTTCCAGGAAAAAATGAGCCCCTGGCCGAAGCAGCAGGCCCAGGCAGAGCCTTGAGCTTGAAGCCCAGTAGGTCTGTGGCCCTCAGGGCCAGAGCCATGCTTTCAAGGCAGGGAAGCGGCCTCCAAGCTGAGTGGGAGTGGGGGAGGGGAGGGAGACAGCTGAAGAGCTGAAGCCGAGTCCAGAAGGGCGGCGATGGAAGAGCTGCAGCTGGGTCAGAGCCTGGAGGGAGGGCGGGGCCTTCACTGAGGACCCCCCCCCCAGGCCAGCCCTAGGCCCCGGCGGTCGCGCATGCGCCCTTGGCCTGTGCGGTGTGTGGGGGGTTGAACCCAAGCCCGCAGGGCTCCCGGAGCGGCCAGAGAAAGAAGGGCCCATGGAGAGGTAGGCGAGGTGGGCAGGGGGCGCCACCTTACTCTCCTCAGCTCCCTGAGGGAGAGAGAGAGAGACAGAGACAGAGAGAGAGATCCCTGACCTCTGAGTCTCTGCCTCCACCGCTGGCTGGTGTCAACCCACGCGCCATCCCACTTCCAGCCATCACCCCCACGCCTGCCCCGGGGCCAGCCCCACCACAGACAGGCCCGTTGGTTCCTGCTCACCTCTGTGCCGTCCCTTCCCGACCTGACCCCAGTGCAGGGGATAAGCTTCAGACAAGTCTTTCCATGTCCCTCTGCATGACAATAGACTTCCTCCCCTCTCCCATTCCACAGGCCCACCCGGGACATCCACCTTTGTCATTAGCTCAGGAGAGGATGCAAGATGAGAATCTCTGCTATTGTGTGGGGAGACTCAGTTTCCCGGGTTTCCCCCATGGACACATGTTCTTCAGCTGGGTCTGATTTTCTCCAGACAAGCTGTCTTGGGAAGGATTTGGCCAGCCCTAAGAACCTGAAGGGAAAGGGCGGAGGGGGGTTCTCTCTCTGCCCCCGACAGCCCCGAGCTGGGTCGGTCCCTCAGACCTGGCCAGGGGCAGCCCATCCCCCGGCGCCCTTCCCCCGGGGCATCCAAGGGCAGGCTCGGCGCCAGCCCCACCCCGCTCGCCACTGCCCGACCATCGTCCTCCCTCGGGGGGCCTGGGCAGGACAGGGACCCGGCTGTGGG
This sequence comes from Diceros bicornis minor, assembly GCF_020826845.1. NCBI lineage: Eukaryota > Metazoa > Chordata > Mammalia > Perissodactyla > Rhinocerotidae > Diceros > Diceros bicornis. The sequence continues at coordinate 20,737 of NW_026691589.1, forward strand.
AGGCCTCCAGATCTCAGGCCTGGCACACCGTTTACCAGGCTGCTTCCTCCTCTGACGGGGGCCCAGCACACGCCCCAGGAGACTTGGCAGCCGCCCCCAGGGCTCTAGCCTCTGGAACTCGTCCCCTTGGAAGGGGCCTGGCCCAGGTGCCAGGTTCGGCTGGTCGGCCAGCCTCCTTTGGAGAAAGCAGGCAAGCCGAGCCAGGCTTGCAGTGGCCCTGGCGTGACACCTGCCACCTCAGGCAGAGGGCCTCCCGCGTGCCCTCCATGGCGGGTTTCTCCCCGGAGCCGTGGCCTGGGCACTAGGAAGGCCGGGCCTCCCCGACTCCCGGGAGGAGGGGCTAGCCCAGTTGCGCCCTGGCCCCCAAACCCTCTGGTGCCATCTGCCTGTCTCGGCACTTCTGACTCCACAGAGCCTTTCCTACATCTGGGCTGCCTGCCGTGGCAAAGTGCAGGCGTGGGGTGAGGCCATGGCTTTGTCTTTCCAGGAAAAAATGAGCCCCTGGCCGAAGCAGCAGGCCCAGGCAGAGCCTTGAGCTTGAAGCCCAGTAGGTCTGTGGCCCTCAGGGCCAGAGCCATGCTTTCAAGGCAGGGAAGCGGCCTCCAAGCTGAGTGGGAGTGGGGGAGGGGAGGGAGACAGCTGAAGCCGAGTCCAGAAGGGCGGCGATGGAAGAGCTGCAGCTGGGTCAGAGCCTGGAGGGAGGGCGGGGCCTTCACTGAGGACCCCCCCCCAGGCCAGCCCTAGGCCCCGGCGGTCGCGCATGCGCCCTTGGCCTGTGCGGTGTGTGGGGGGTTGAACCCAAGCCCGCAGGGCTCCCGGAGCGGCCAGAGAAAGAAGGGCCCATGGAGAGGTAGGCGAGGTGGGCAGGGGGCGCCACCTTACTCTCCTCAGCTCCCTGAGGGAGAGAGAGAGAGACAGAGACAGAGAGAGAGATCCCTGACCTCTGAGTCTCTGCCTCCACCGCTGGCTGGTGCCAACCCACGCGCCATCCCACTTCCAGCCATCACCCCCACGCCTGCCCCGGGGCCAGCCCCACCACAGACAGGCCCGTTGGTTCCTGCTCACCTCTGTGCCGTCCCTTCCCGACCTGACCCCAGTGCAGGGGATAAGCTTCAGACAAGTCTTTCCATGTCCCTCTGCATGACAATAGACTTCCTCCCCTCTCCCATTCCACAGGCCCACCCGGGACATCCACCTTTGTCATTAGCTCAGGAGAGGATGCAAGATGAGAATCTCTGCTATTGTGTGGGGAGACTCAGTTTCCCGGGTTTCCCCCATGGACACATGTTCTTCAGCTGGGTCTGATTTTCTCCAGACAAGCTGTCTTGGGAAGGATTTGGCCAGCCCTAAGAACCTGAAGGGAAAGGGCGGAGGGGGGTTCTCTCTCTGCCCCCGACAGCCCCGAGCTGGGTCGGTCCCTCAGACCTGGCCAGGGGCATCCCATCCCCCGGCGCCCTTCCCCGGGGCATCCAAGGGCAGGCTCGGCGCCAGCCCCACCCCGCTCGCCACTGCCCGACCATCGTCCTCCCTCGGGGGGCCTGGGCAGGACAGGGACCCGGCTGTGGGAGGCCTCCAGATCTCAGGCCTGGCACACCGTTTACCAGGCTGCTTCCTCCTCTGACGGGGGCCCAGCACACGCCCCAGGAGACTTGGCAGCCGCCCCCAGGGCTCTAGCCTCTGGAACTCGTCCCCTTGGAAGGGGCCTGGCCCAGGTGCCAGGTTCGGCTGGTCGGCCAGCCTCCTTTGGAGAAAGCAGGCAAGCCGAGCCTGGCTTGCAGTGGCCCTGGCGTGACACCTGCCACCTCAGGCAGAGGGCCTCCCGCGTGCCCTCCATGGCGGGTTTCTCCCCGGAGCCGTGGCCTGGGCACTAGGAAGGCCGGGCCTCCCCGACTCCCGGGAGGAGGGGCTAGCCCAGTTGCGCCCTGGCCCCCAAACCCTCTGGTGCCATCTGCCTGTCTCGGCACTTCTGACTCCACAGAGCCTTTCCTACATCTGGGCTGCCTGCCGTGGCAAAGTGCAGGCGTGGGGTGAGGCCATGGCTTTGTCTTTCCAGGAAAAAATGAGCCCTGGCCGAAGCAGCAGGCCCAGGCAGAGCCTTGAGCTTGAAGCCCAGTAGGTCTGTGGCCCTCAGGGCCAGAGCCATGCTTTCAAGGCAGGGAAGCGGCCTCCAAGCTGAGTGGGAGTGGGGGAGGGGAGGGAGACAGCTGAAGAGCTGAAGCCGAGTCCAGAAGGGCGGCGATGGAAGAGCTGCAGCTGGGTCAGAGCCTGGAGGGAGGGCGGGGCTTTCACTGAGGACCCCCCCCAGGCCAGCCCTAGGCCCGGGCGGTCGCGCATGCGCCCTTGGCCTGTGCGGTGTGTGGGGGGTTGAACCCAAGCCCGCAGGGCTCCCGGAGCGGCCAGAGAAAGAAGGGCCCATGGAGAGGTAGGCGAGGTGGGCAGGGGGCGCCACCTTACTCTCCTCAGCTCCCTGAGGGAGAGAGACAGTGACAGAGACAGAGAGAGTGATCCCTGACCTCTGAGTCTCTGCCTCCAACGCTGGCTGGTGCCAACTCACGCGCCATCCCACTTCCAGCCATCACCCCCACGCCTGCCCCGGGGCCAGCCCCACCACAGACAGGCCGGTTGGTTCCTGCTCACCTCTGTGCCGTCCCTTCCCGACCTGACCCCAGTGCAGGGGATAAGCTTCAGACAAGTCTTTCCATGTCCCTCTGCATGACAATAGACTTCCTCCCCTCTCCCATTCCACAGGCCCACCCGGGACATCCACCTTTGTCATTAGCTCAGGAGAGGATGCAAGATGAGAATCTCTGCTATTGTGTGGGGAGACTCAGTTTCCCGGGTTTCCCCCATGGACACATGTTCTTCAGCTGGGTCTGATTTTCTCCAGACAAGCTGTCTTGGGAAGGATTTGGCCAGCCCTAAGAACCTGAAGGGAAAGGGCGGAGGGGGGTTCTCTCTCTGCCCCCGACAGCCCCGAGCTGGGTCGGTCCCTCAGACCTGGCCAGGGGCAGCCCATCCCCCGGCGCCCTTCCCCGGGGCATCCAAGGGCAGGCTCGGCGCCAGCCCCACCCCGCTCGCCACTGCCCGACCATCGTCCTCCCTCGGGGGGCCTGGGCAGGACAGGGACCCGGCTGTGGGAGGCCTCCAGATCTCAGGCCTGGCACACCGTTTACCAGGCTGCTCCCTCCTCTGACGGGGGCCCAGCACACGCCCCAGGAGACTTGGCAGCCGCCCCCAGGGCTCTAGCCTCTGGAACTCGTCCCCTTGGAAGGGGCCTGGCCCAGGTGCCAGGTTCGGCTGGTCGGCCAGCCTCCTTTGGAGAAAGCAGGCAAGCCGAGCCAGGCTTGCAGTGGCCCTGGCATGACACCTGCCACCTCAGGCAGAGGGCCTCCCGCGTGCCCTCCATGGCGGGTTTCTCCCCGGAGCCGTGGCCTGGGCACTAGGAAGGCCGGGCCTCCCCGACTCCCGGGAGGAGGGGCTAGCCCAGTTGCGCCCTGGCACCAAAACCCTCTGCTGCCATCTGCCTGTCTCGGCACTTCTGACTCCACAGAGCCTTTCCTACATCTGGGCTGCCTGCCGTGGCAAAGTGCAGGCGTGGGGTGAGGCCATGGCTTTGTCTTTCCAGGAAAAAATGAGCCCCTGGCCGAAGCAGCAGGCCCAGGCAGAGCCTTGAGCTTGAAGCCCAGTAGGTCTGTGGCCCTCAGGGCCAGAGCCATGCTTTCAAGGCAGGGAAGCGGCCTCCAAGATGAGTGGGAGTGGGGGAGGGGAGGGAGACAGCTGAAGCCGAGTCCAGAAGGGCGGCGATGGAAGAGCTGCAGCTGGGTCAGAGCCTGGAGGGAGGGCGGGGCCTTCACTGAGGACCCCCCCCAGGCCAGCCCTAGGCCCGGGCGGTCGCGCATGCGCCCTTGGCCTGTGCGGTGTGTGGGGGGTTGAACCCAAGCCCGCAGGGCTCCCGGAGCGGCCAGAGAAAGAAGGGCCCATGGAGAGGTAGGCGAGGTGGGCAGGGGGCGCCACCTTACTCTCCTCAGCTCCCTGAGGGAGAGAGAGAGAGACAGAGACAGAGAGAGAGATCCCTGACCTCTGAGTCTCTGCCTCCACCGCTGGCTGGTGCCAACCCACGCGCCATCCCACTTCCAGCCATCACCCCCACGCCTGCCCCGGGGCCAGCCCCACCACAGACAGGCCCGTTGGTTCCTGCTCACCTCTGTGCCGTCCCTTCCCGACCTGACCCCAGTGCAGGGGATAAGCTTCAGACAAGTCTTTCCATGTCCCTCTGCATGACAATAGACTTCCTCCCCTCTCCCATTCCACAGGCCCACCCGGGACATCCACCTTTGTCATTAGCTCAGGAGAGGATGCAAGATGAGAATCTCTGCTATTGTGTGGGGAGACTCAGTTTCCCGGGTTTCCCCCATGGACACATGTTCTTCAGCTGGGTCTGATTTTCTCCAGACAAGCTGTCTTGGGAAGGATTTGGCCAGCCCTAAGAACCTGAAGGGAAAGGGCGGAGGGGGGTTCTCTCTCTGCCCCCGACAGCCCCGAGCTGGGTCGGTCCCTCAGACCTGGCCAGGGGCATCCCATCCCCCGGCGCCCTTCCCCGGGGCATCCAAGGGCAGGCTCGGCGCCAGCCCCACCCCGCTCGCCACTGCCCGACCATCGTCCTCCCTCGGGGGGCCTGGGCAGGACAGGGACCCGGCTGTGGGAGGCCTCCAGATCTCAGGCCTGGCACACCGTTTACCAGGCTGCTTCCTCCTCTGACGGGGGCCCAGCACACGCCCCAGGAGACTTGGCAGCCGCCCCCAGGGCTCTAGCCTCTGGAACTCGTCCCCTTGGAAGGGGCCTGGCCCAGGTGCCAGGTTCGGCTGGTCGGCCAGCCTCCTTTGGAGAAAGCAGGCAAGCCGAGCCTGGCTTGCAGTGGCCCTGGCGTGACACCTGCCACCTCAGGCAGAGGGCCTCCCGCGTGCTCTCCATGGCGGGTTTCTCCCCGGAGCCGTGGCCTGGGCACTAGGAAGGCCGGGCCTCCCCGACTCCCGGGAGGAGGGGCTAGCCCAGTTGCGCCCTGGCCCCCAAACCCTCTGGTGCCATCTGCCTGTCTCGGCACTTCTGACTCCACAGAGCCTTTCCTACATCTGGGCTGCCTGCCGTGGCAAAGTGCAGGCGTGGGGTGAGGCCATGGCTTTGTCTTTCCAGGAAAAAATGAGCCCTGGCCGAAGCAGCAGGCCCAGGCAGAGCCTTGAGCTTGAAGCCCAGTAGGTCTGTGGCCCTCAGGGCCAGAGCCATGCTTTCAAGGCAGGGAAGCGGCCTCCAAGCTGAGTGGGAGTGGGGGAGGGGAGGGAGACAGCTGAAGAGCTGAAGCCGAGTCCAGAAGGGCGGCGATGGAAGAGCTGCAGCTGGGTCAGAGCCTGGAGGGAGGGCGGGGCTTTCACTGAGGACCCCCCCCCAGGCCAGCCCTAGGCCCGGGCGGTCGCGCATGCGCCCTTGGCCTGTGCGGTGTGTGGGGGGTTGAACCCAAGCCCGCAGGGCTCCCGGAGCGGCCAGAGAAAGAAGGGCCCATGGAGAGGTAGGCGAGGTGGGCAGGGGGCGCCACCTTACTCTCCTCAGCTCCCTGAGGGAGAGAGACAGAGACAGAGACAGAGAGAGTGATCCCTGACCTCTGAGTCTCTGCCTCCAACGCTGGCTGGTGCCAACTCACGCGCCATCCCACTTCCAGCCATCACCCCCACGCCTGCCCCGGGGCCAGCCCCACCACAGACAGGCCGGTTGGTTCCTGCTCACCTCTGTGCCGTCCCTTCCCGACCTGACCCCAGTGCAGGGGATAAGCTTCAGACAAGTCTTTCCATGTCCCTCTGCATGACAATAGACTTCCTCCCTCTCCCCATTCCACAGGCCCACCCGGGACATCCACCTTTGTCATTAGCTCAGGAGAGGATGCAAGATGAGAATCTCTGCTATTGTGTGGGGAGACTCAGTTTCCCGGGTTTCCCCCATGGACACATGTTCTTCAGCTGGGTCTGATTTTCTCCAGACAAGCTGTCTTGGGAAGGATTTGGCCAGCCCTAAGAACCTGAAGGGAAAGGGCGGAGGGGGGGTTCTCTCTCTGCCCCCGACAGCCCCGAGCTGGGTCGGTCCCTCAGACCTGGCCAGGGGCAGCCCATCCCCCGGCGCCCTTCCCCGGGGCATCCAAGGGCAGGCTCGGCGCCAGCCCCACCCCGCTCGCCACTGCCCGACCATCGTCCTCCCTCGGGGGGCCTGGGCAGGACAGGGGACCCGGCTGTGGGAGGCCTCCAGATCTCAGGCCTGGCACACCGTTTACCAGGCTGCTCCCTCCTCTGACGGGGGCCCAGCACACGCCCCAGGAGACTTGGCAGCCGCCCCCAGGGCTCTAGCCTCTGGAACTCGTCCCCTTGGAAGGGGCCTGGCCCAGGTGCCAGGTTCGGCTGGTCGGCCAGCCTCCTTTGGAGAAAGCAGGCAAGCCGAGCCAGGCTTGCAGTGGCCCTGGCGTGACACCTGCCACCTCAGGCAGAGGGCCTCCCGCGTGCCCTCCATGGCGGGTTTCTCCCCGGAGCCGTGGCCTGGGCACTAGGAAGGCCGGGCCTCCCCGACTCCCGGGAGGAGGGGCTAGCCCAGTTGCGCCCTGGCACCAAAACCCTCTGCTGCCATCTGCCTGTCTCGGCACTTCTGACTCCACAGAGCCTTTCCTACATCTGGGCTGCCTGCCGTGGCAAAGTGCAGGCGTGGGGTGAGGCCATGGCTTTGTCTTTCCAGGAAAAAATGAGCCCCTGCCGAAGCAGCAGGCCCAGGCAGAGCCTTGAGCTTGAAGCCCAGTAGGTCTGTGGCCCTCAGGGCCAGAGCCATGCTTTCAAGGCAGGGAAGCGGCCTCCAAGATGAGTGGGAGTGGGGGAGGGGAGGGAGACAGCTGAAGCCGAGTCCAGAAGGGCGGCGATGGAAGAGCTGCAGCTGGGTCAGAGCCTGGAGGGAGGGCGGGGCCTTCACTGAGGACCCCCCCCAGGCCAGCCCTAGGCCCCGGCGGTGGCGCATGCGCCCTTGGCCTGTGCGGTGTGTGGGGGGTTGAACCCAAGCACGCAGGGCTCCCGGAGCGGCCAGAGAAAGAAGGGCCCATGGAGAGGTAGGCGAGGTGGGCAGGGGGCGCCACCTTGCTCTCCTCAGGTCCCTGAGGGAGAGAGACAGTGACAGAGACAGAGAGAGAGAGATCCCTGACCTCTGAGTCTCTGCCTCCACCGCTGGCTGGTGCCAACTCACGCGCCATCCCACTTCCAGCCATCACCCCCACGCCTGCCCCGGGGCCAGCCCCACCACAGAGAGGCCGGTTGGTTCCTGCTCACCTCTGTGCCGTCCCTTCCCGACCTGACCCCAGTGCAGGGGATAAGCTTCAGACAAGTCTTTCCATGTCCCTCTGCATGACAATAGACTTCCTCCCCTCTCCCATTCCACAGGCCCACCCGGGACATCCACCTTTGTCATTAGCTCAGGAGAGGATGCAAGATGAGAATCTCTGCTATTGTGTGGGGAGACTCAGTTTCCCGGGTTTCCCCCATGGACACATGTTCTTCAGCTGGGTCTGATTTTCTCCAGACAAGCTGTCTTGGGAAGGATTTGGCCAGCCCTAAGAACCTGAAGGGAAAGGGCGGAGGGGGGTTCTCTCTCTGCCCCCGACAGCCCCGAGCTGGGTCGGTCCCTCAGACCTGGCCAGGGGCAGCCCATCCCCCGGCGCCCTTCCCCGGGGCATCCAAGGGCAGGCTCGGCGCCAGCCCCACCCCGCTCGCCACTGCCCGACCATCGTCCTCCCTCGGGGGGCCTGGGCAGGACAGGGACCCGGCTGTGGGAGGCCTCCAGATCTCAGGCCTGGCACACCGTTTACCAGGCTGCTTCCTCCTCTGACGGGGGCCCAGCACACGCCCCAGGAGACTTGGCAGCCGCCCCCAGGGCTCTAGCCTCTGGAACTCGTCCCCTTGGAAGGGGCCTGGCCCAGGTGCCAGGTTCGGCTGGTCGGCCAGCCTCCTTTGGAGAAAGCAGGCAAGCCGAGCCAGGCTTGCAGTGGCCCTGGCGTGACACCTGCCACCTCAGGCAGAGTGCCTCCCGCGTGCCCTCCATGGCGGGTTTCTCCCCGGAGCCGTGGCCTGGGCACTAGGAAGGCCGGGCCTCCCCGACTCCCGGGAGGAGGGGCTAGCCCAGTTGCGCCCTGGCCCCAAAACCCTCTGCTGCCATCTGCCTGTCTCGGCACTTCTGACTCCACAGAGCCTTTCCTACATCTGGGCTGCCTGCCGTGGCAAAGTGCAGGCGTGGGGTGAGGCCATGGCTTTGTCGTTCCAGGAAAAAATGAGCCCCTGGCCGAAGCAGCAGGCCCAGGCAGAGCCTTGAGCTTGAAGCCCAGTAGGTCTGTGGCCCTCAGGGCCAGAGCCATGCTTTCAAGGCAGGGAAGCGGCCTCCAAGCTGAGTGGGAGTGGGGGAGTGGAGGGAGACAGCTGAAGAGCTGAAGCCGAGTCCAGAAGGGCGGCGATGGAAGAGCTGCAGCTGGGTCAGAGCCTGGAGGGAGGGCGGGGCCTTCACTGAGGATCCCCCCCCAGGCCAGCCCTAGGCCCCGGCGGTGGCGCATGCGCCCTTGGCCTGTGCGGTGTGTGGGGGGTTGAACCCAAGCCCGCAGGGCTCCCGGAGCGGCCAGAGAAAGAAGGGCCCATGGAGAGGTAGGCGAGGTGGGCAGGGGGCGCCACCTTACTCTCCTCAGCTCCCTGAGGGAGAGAGACAGAGACAGAGACAGAGAGAGAGATCCCTGACCTCTGAGTCTCTGCCTCCACCGCTGGCTGGTGCCAACTCACGCGCCATCCCACTTCCAGCCATCACCCCCAAGCCTGCCCCGGGGCCAGCCCCACCACAGAGAGGCCGGTTGGTTCCTGCTCACCTCTGTGCCTTCCCTTCCCGACCTGACCCCAGTGCAGGGGATAAGCTTCAGACAAGTCTTTCCATGTCCCTCTGCATGACAATAGACTTCCTCCCCTCTCCCATTCCACAGGCCCACCCGGGACATCCACCTTTGTCATTAGCTCAGGAGAGGATGCAAGATGAGAATCTCTGCTATTGTGTGGGGAGACTCAGTTTCCCGGGTTTCCCCCATGGACACATGTTCTTCAGCTGGGTCTGATTTTCTCCAGACAAGCTGTCTTGGGAAGGATTTGGCCAGCCCTAAGAACCTGAAGGGAAAGGGCGGAGGGGGGTTCTCTCTCTGCCCCCGACAGCCCCGAGCTGGGTCGGTCCCTCAGACCTGGCCAGGGGCAGCCCATCCCCCGGCGCCCTTCCCCGGGGCATCCAAGGGCAGGCTCGGCGCCAGCCCCACCCCGCTCGCCACTGCCCGACCATCGTCCTCCCTCGGGGGGCCTGGGCAGGACAGGGACCCGGCTGTGGGAGGCCTCCAGATCTCAGGCCTGGCACACCGTTTACCAGGCTGCTTCCTCCTCTGACGGGGGCCCAGCACACGCCCCAGGAGACTTGGCAGCCGCCCCCAGGGCTCTAGCCTCTGGAACTCGTCCCCTTGGAAGGGGCCTGGCCCAGGTGCCAGGTTCGGCTGGTCGGCCAGCCTCCTTTGGAGAAAGCAGGCAAGCCGAGCCAGGCTTGCAGTGGCCCTGGCGTGACACCTGCCACCTCAGGCAGAGGGCCTCCCGCGTGCCCTCCATGGCGGGTTTCTCCCCGGAGCCGTGGCCTGGGCACTAGGAAGGCCGGGCCTCCCCGACTCCCGGGAGGAGGGGCTAGCCCAGTTGCGCCCTGGCCCCAAAACCCTCTGCTGCCATCTGCCTGTCTCGGCACTTCTGACTCCACAGAGCCTTTCCTACATCTGGGCTGCCTGCCGTGGCAAAGTGCAGGCGTGGGGTGAGGCCATGGCTTTGTCGTTCCAGGAAAAAATGAGCCCCTGGCCGAAGCAGCAGGCCCAGGCAGAGCCTTGAGCTTGAAGCCCAGTAGGTCTGTGGCCCTCAGGGCCAGAGCCATGCTTTCAAGGCAGGGAAGCGGCCTCCAAGCTGAGTGGGAGTGGGGGAGTGGAGGGAGACAGCTGAAGAGCTGAAGCCGAGTCCAGAAGGGCGGCGATGGAAGAGCTGCAGCTGGGTCAGAGCCTGGAGGGAGGGCGGGGCCTTCACTGAGGATCCCCCCCCAGGCCAGCCCTAGGCCCCGGCGGTGGCGCATGCGCCCTTGGCCTGTGCGGTGTGTGGGGGGTTGAACCCAAGCCCGCAGGGCTCCCGGAGCGGCCAGAGAAAGAAGGGCCCATGGAGAGGTAGGCGAGGTGGGCAGGGGGCGCCACCTTACTCTCCTCAGCTCCCTGAGGGAGAGAGACAGAGACAGAGACAGAGAGAGAGATCCCTGACCTCTGAGTCTCTGCCTCCACCGCTGGCTGGTGCCAACTCACGCGCCATCCCACTTCCAGCCATCACCCCCAAGCCTGCCCTGGGGCCAGCCCCACCACAGAGAGGCCGGTTGGTTCCTGCTCACCTCTGTGCCTTCCCTTCCCGACCTGACCCCAGTGCAGGGGATAAGCTTCAGACAAGTCTTTCCATGTCCCTCTGCATGACAATAGACTTCCTCCCCTCTCCCATTCCACAGGCCCACCCGGGACATCCACCTTTGTCATTAGCTCAGGAGAGGATGCAAGATGAGAATCTCTGCTATTGTGTGGGGAGACTCAGTTTCCCGGGTTTCCCCCATGGACACATGTTCTTCAGCTGGTCTGATTTTCTCCAGACAAGCTGTCTTGGAAGGATTTGGCCAGCCCTAAGAACCTGAAGGGAAAGGGCGGAGGGGGGTTCTCTCTCTGCCCCCGACAGCCCCGAGCTGGGTCGGTCCCTCAGACCTGGCCAGGGGCAAGCCCATCCCCCGGCGCCCTTCCCCGGGGCATCCAAGGGCAGGCTCGGCGCCAGCCCCACCCCGCTCGCCACTGCCCGACCATCGTCCTCCCTCGGGGGGCCTGGGCAGGACAGGGACCCGGCTGTGGGAGGCCTCCAGATCTCAGGCCTGGCACACCGTTTACCAGGCTGCTTCCTCCTCTGACGGGGGCCCAGCACACGCCCAGGAGACTTGGCAGCCGCCCCCAGGGCTCTATCCTCTGGAACTCGTCCCCTTGGAAGGGGCCTGGCCCAGGTGCCAGGTTCGGCTGGTCGGCCAGCCTCCTTTGGAGAAAGCAGGCAAGCCGAGCCAGGCTTGCAGTGGCCCTGGCGTGACACCTGCCACCTCAGGCAGAGGGCCTCCCGCGTGCCCTCCATGGCGGGTTTCTCCCCGGAGCCGTGGCCTGGGCACTAGGAAGGCCGGGCCTCCCCGACTCCCGGGAGGAGGGGCTAGCCCAGTTGCGCCCTGGCCCCCAAACCCTCTGGTGCCATCTGCCTGTCTCGGCACTTCTGACTCCACAGAGCCTTTCCTACATCTGGGCTGCCTGCCGTGGCAAAGTGCAGGCGTGGGGTGAGGCCATGGCTTTGTCTTTCCAGGAAAAAATGAGCCCCTGGCCGAAGCAGCAGGCCCAGGCAGAGCCTTGAGCTTGAAGCCCAGTAGGTCTGTGGCCCTCAGGGCCAGAGCCATGCTTTCAAGGCAGGGAAGCGGCCTCCAAGCTGAGTGGGAGTGGGGGAGGGGAGGGAGACAGCTGATGAGCTGAAGCCAAGTCCAGAAGGGCGGCGATGGAAGAGCTGCAGCTGGGTCAGAGCCTGGAGGGAGGGCGGGGCCTTCACTGAGGACCCCCCCCCCAGGCCAGCCCTAGGCCCCGGTGGTCGCGCATGCGCCCTTGGCCTGTGCGGTGTGTGGGGGGTTGAACCCAAGCCCGCAGGGCTCCCGGAGCGGCCAGAGAAAGAAGGGCCCATGGAGAGGTAGGCGAGGTGGGCAGGGGGCGCCACCTTACTCTCCTCAGCTCCCTGAGGGAGAGAGACAGAGACAGAGACAGAGAGAGAGATCCCTGACCTCTGAGTCTCTGCCTCCACCGCTGGCTGGTGCCAACTCACGCGCCATCCCACTTCCAGCCATCACCCCCACGCCTGCCCCGGGGCCAGCCCCACCACAGACAGGCCGGTTGGTTCCTGCTCACCTCTGTGCCGTCCCTTCCCGACCTGACCCCAGTGCAGGGGATAAGCTTCAGACAAGTCTTTCCATGTCCCTCTGCATGACAATAGACTTCCTCCCCTCTCCCATTCCACAGGCCCACCCGGGACATCCACCTTTGTCATTAGCTCAGGAGAGGATGCAAGATGAGAATCTCTGCTATTGTGTGGGGAGACTCAGTTTCCCGGGTTTCCCCAATGGACACATGCTCTTCAGCTGGGTCTGATTTTCTCCAGACAAGCTGTCTTGGGAAGGATTTGGCCAGCCCTAAGAACCTGAAGGGAAAGGGCGGAGGGGGGTTCTCTCTCTGCCCCCGACAGCCCCGAGCTGGGTCGGTCCCTCAGACCTGGCCAGGGGCAGCCCATCCCCCGGCGCCCTTCCCCGGGGCATCCAAGGGCAGGCTCGGCGCCAGCCCCACCCCGCTCGCCACTGCCCGACCATCGTCCTCCCTCGGGGGGCCTGGGCAGGACAGGGACCCGGCTGTGGGAGGCCTCCAGATCTCAGGCCTGGCACACCGTTTACCAGGCTGCTTCCTCCTCTGACGGGGGCCCAGCACACGCCCCAGGAGACTTGGCAGCCGCCCCCAGGGCTCTAGCCTCTGGAACTCGTCCCCTTGGAAGGGGCCTGGCCCAGGTGCCAGGTTCGGCTGGTCGGCCAGCCTCCTTTGGAGAAAGCAGGCAAGCCGAGCCAGGCTTGCAGTGGCCCTGGCGTGACACCTGCCACCTCAGGCAGAGGGCCTCCCGCGTGCCCTCCATGGCGGGTTTCTCCCCGGAGCCGTGGCCTGGGCACTAGGAAGGCCGGGCCTCCCCGACTCCCGGGAGGAGGGGCTAGCCCAGTTGCGCCCTGGCCCCCAAACCCTCTGGTGCCATCTGCCTGTCTCGGCACTTCTGACTCCACAGAGCCTTTCCTACATCTGGGCTGCCTGCCGTGGCAAAGTGCAGGCGTGGGGTGAGGCCATGGCTTTGTCTTTCCAGGAAAAAATGAGCCCCTGGCCGAAGCAGCAGGCCCAGTCAGAGCCTTGAGCTTGAAGCCCAGTAGGTCTGTGGCCCTCAGGGCCAGAGCCATGCTTTCAAGGCAGGGAAGCGGCCTGCAAGCTGAGTGGGAGTGGGGGAGGGGAGGGAGACAGCTGAAGAGCTGAAGCCGTGTCCAGAAGGGCGGCGATGGAAGAGCTGCAGCTGGGTCAGAGCCTGGAGGGAGGGCGGGGCCTTCACTGAGGACCCCCCCCCAGGCCAGCCCTAGGCCCCGGTGGTCGCGCATGCGCCCTTGGCCTGTGCGGTGTGTGGGGGGTTGAACCCAAGCCCGCAGGGCTCCCGGAGCGGCCAGAGAAAGAAGGGCCCATGGAGAGGTAGGCGAGGTGGGCAGGGGGCGCCACCTTACTCTCCTCAGCTCCCTGAGGGAGAGAGACAGAGACAGAGACAGAGAGAGAGATCCCTGACCTCTGAGTCTCTGCCTCCACCGCTGGCTGGTGCCAACTCACGCGCCATCCCACTTCCAGCCATCACCCCCACGCCTGCCCCGGGGCCAGCCCCACCACAGACAGGCCGGTTGGTTCCTGCTCACCTCTGTGCCGTCCCTTCCCGACCTGACCCCAGTGCAGGGGATAAGCTTCAGACAAGTCTTTCCATGTCCCTCTGCATGACAATAGACTTCCTCCCCTCTCCCATTCCACAGGCCCACCCGGGACATCCACCTTTGTCATTAGCTCAGGAGAGGATGCAAGATGAGAATCTCTGCTATTGTGTGGGGAGACTCAGTTTCCCGGGTTTCCCCAATGGACACATGCTCTTCAGCTGGGTCTGATTTTCTCCAGACAAGCTGTCTTGGGAAGGATTTGGCCAGCCCTAAGAACCTGAAGGGAAAGGGCGGAGGGGGGTTCTCTCTCTGCCCCCGACAGCCCCGAGCTGGGTCGGTCCCTCAGACCTGGCCAGGGGCAGCCCATCCCCCGGCGCCCTTCCCCGGGGCATCCAAGGGCAGGCTCGGCGCCAGCCCCACCCCGCTCGCCACTGCCCGACCATCGTCCTCCCTCGGGGGGCCTGGGCAGGACAGGGACCCGGCTGTGGGAGGCCTCCAGATCTCAGGCCTGGCACACCGTTTACCAGGCTGCTTCCTCCTCTGACGGGGGCCCAGCACACGCCCCAGGAGACTTGGCAGCCGCCCCCAGGGCTCTAGCCTCTGGAACTCGTCCCCTTGGAAGGGGCCTGGCCCAGGTGCCAGGTTCGGCTGGTCGGCCAGCCTCCTTTGGAGAAAGCAGGCAAGCCGAGCCAGGCTTGCAGTGGCCCTGGCGTGACACCTGCCACCTCAGGCAGAGGGCCTCCCGCGTGCCCTCCATGGCGGGTTTCTCCCCGGAGCCGTGGCCTGGGCACTAGGAAGGCCGGGCCTCCCCGACTCCCGGGAGGAGGGGCTAGCCCAGTTGCGCCCTGGCCCCCAAACCCTCTGGTGCCATCTGCCTGTCTCGGCACTTCTGACTCCACAGAGCCTTTCCTACATCTGGGCTGCCTGCAGTGGCAAAGTGCAGGCGTGGGGTGAGGCCATGGCTTTGTCTTTCCAGGAAAAAATGAGCCCCTGGCCGAAGCAGCAGGCCCAGGCAGAGCCTTGAGCTTGAAGCCCAGTAGGTCTGTGGCCCTCAGGGCCAGAGCCATGCTTTCAAGGCAGGGAAGCGGCCTGCAAGCTGAGTGGGAGTGGGGGAGGGGAGGGAGACAGCTGAAGAGCTGAAGCCGTGTCCAGAAGGGCGGCGATGGAAGAGCTGCAGCTGGGTCAGAGCCTGGAGGGAGGGCGGGGCCTTCACTGAGGACCCCCCCCCAGGCCAGCCCTAGGCCCCGGTGGTCGCGCATGCGCCCTTGGCCTGTGCGGTGTGTGGGGGGTTGAACCCAAGCCCGCAGGGCTCCCGGAGCGGCCAGAGAAAGAAGGGCCCATGGAGAGGTAGGCGAGGTGGGCAGGGGGCGCCACCTTACTCTCCTCAGCTCCCTGAGGGAGAGAGACAGAGACAGAGACAGAGAGAGAGATCCCTGACCTCTGAGTCTTTGCCTCCACCGCTGGCTGGTGCCAACTCACGCGCCATCCCACTTCCAGCCATCACCCCCACGCCTGCCCCGGGGCCAGCCCCACCACAGAGAGGCCGGCTGGTTCCTGCTCACCTCTGTGCCTTCCCTTCCCGACCTGACCCCAGTGCAGGGGATAAGCTTCAGACAAGTCTTTCCATGTCCCTCTGCATGACAATAGACTTCCTCCCCTCTCCCATTCCACAGGCCCACCCGGGACATCCACCTTTGTCATTAGCTCAGGAGAGGATGCAAGATGAGAATCTCTGCTATTGTGTGGGGAGACTCAGTTTCCCGGGTTTCCCCCATGGACACATGTTCTTCAGCTGGGTCTGATTTTCTCCAGACAAGCTGTCTTGGGAAGGATTTGGCCAGCCCTAAGAACCTGAAGGGAAAGGGCGGAGGGGGGTTCTCTCTCTGCCCCCG
The DNA here is from genome assembly GCF_020826845.1 of Diceros bicornis minor. NCBI lineage: Eukaryota > Metazoa > Chordata > Mammalia > Perissodactyla > Rhinocerotidae > Diceros > Diceros bicornis. The sequence goes on from NW_026691589.1 coordinate 36,279, forward strand.
ACAGCCCCGAGCTGGTTCGGTCCCTCAGACCTGGCCAGGGGCAGCCCATCCCCCGGCGCCCTTCCCCGGGGCATCCAAGGGCAGGCTCGGCGCCAGCCCCACCCCGCTCGCCACTGCCCGACCATCGTCCTCCCTCGGGGGGCCTGGGCAGGACAGAGACCTGGCTGTGGGAGGCCTCCAGATCTCAGGCCTGGCACACCGTTTACCAGGCTGCTTCCTCCTCTGACGGGGGCCCAGCACACGCCCCAGGAGACTTGGCAGCCGCCCCCAGGGCTCTATCCTCTGGAACTCGTCCCCTTGGAAGGGGCCTGGCCCAGGTGCCAGGTTCGGCTGGTCCGCCAGCCTCCTTTGGAGAAATCAGGCAAGCCGAACCAGGCTTGCAGTGGCCCTGGCGTGACACCTGCCACCTCAGGCAGAGGGCCTCCCGCGTGCCCTCCATGGCGGGTTTCTCCCCGGAGCCGTGGCCTGGGCACTAGGAAGGCCGGGCCTCCCCGACTCCCGGGAGGAGGGGCTAGCCCAGTTGCGCCCTGGCCCCCAAACCCTCTGGTGCCATCTGCCTGTCTCGGCACTTCTGACTCCACAGAGCCTTTCCTACATCTGGGCTGCCTGCCGTGGCAAAGTGCAGGCGTGGGGTGAGGCCATGGCTTTGTCTTTCCAGGAAAAAATGAGCCCCTGGCCGAAGCAGCAGGCCCAGGCAGAGCCTTGAGCTTGAAGCCCAGTAGGTCTGTGGCCCTCAGGGCCAGAGCCATGCTTTCAAGGCAGGGAAGCGGCCTCCAAGCTGAGTGGGAGTGGGGGAGTGGAGGGAGACAGCTCAAGAGCTGAAGCCGAGTCCAGAAGGGCGGCGATGGAAGAGCTGCAGCTGGGTCAGAGCCTGGAGGGAGGGCGGGGCCTTCACTGAGGACCCCCCCCCAGGCCAGCCCTAGGCCCCGGTGGTCGCGCATGCGCCCTTGGCCTGTGCGGTGTGTGGGGGGTTGAACCCAAGCCCGCAGGGCTCCCGGAGCGGCCAGAGAAAGAAGGGCCCATGGAGAGGTAGGCGAGGTGGGCAGGGGGCGCCACCTTACTCTCCTCAGCTCCCTGAGGGAGAGAGACAGAGACAGAGACAGAGAGAGAGATCCCTGACCTCTGAGTCTCTGCCTCCACCGCTGGCTGGTGCCAACTCACGCGCCATCCCACTTCCAGCCATCACCCCCAAGCCTGCCCAGGGGCCAGCCCCACCACAGAGAGGCCGGTTGGTTCCTGCTCACCTCTGTGCCTTCCCTTCCCGACCTGACCCCAGTGCAGGGGATAAGCTTCAGACAAGTCTTTCCATGTCCCTCTGCATGACAATAGACTTCCTCCCCACTCCCATTCCACAGGCCCACCCGGGACATCCACCTTTGTCATTAGCTCAGGAGAGGATGCAAGATGAGAATCTCTGCTATTGTGTGGGGAGACTCAGTTTCCCGGGTTTCCCCCATGGACACATGTTCTTCAGCTGGGTCTGATTTTCTCCAGACAAGCTGTCTTGGGAAGGATTTGGCCAGCCCTAAGAACCTGAAGGGAAAGGGCGGAGGGGGGTTCTCTCTCTGCCCCCGACAGCCCCGAGCTTGGTCGGTCCCTCAGACCTGGCCAGGGGCAGCCCATCCCCCGGCGCCCTTCCCCGGGGCATCCAAGGGCAGGCTCGGCGCCAGCCCCACCCCGCTCGCCACTGCCCGACCATCGTCCTCCCTCGGGGGGCCTGGGCAGGACAGGGACCCGGCTGTGGGAGGCCTCCAGATCTCAGGCCTGGCACACCGTTTACCAGGCTGCTTCCTCCTCTGACGGGGGCCCAGCACACGCCCCAGGAGACTTGGCAGCCGCCCCCAGGGCTCTATCCTCTGGAACTCGTCCCCTTGGAAGGGGCCTGGCCCAGGTGCCAGGTTCGGCTGGTCGGCCAGCCTCCTTTGGAGAAAGCAGGCAAGCCGAGCCAGGCTTGCAGTGGCCCTGGCGTGACACCTGCCACCTCAGGCAGAGGGCCTCCCGCGTGCCCTCCATGGCGGGTTTCTCCCCGGAGCCGTGGCCTGGGCACTAGGAAGGCCGGGCCTCCCCGACTCCCGGGAGGAGGGGCTAGCCCAGTTGCGCCCTGGCCCCCAAACCCTCTGGTGCCATCTGCCTGTCTCGGCACTTCTGACTCCACAGAGCCTTTCCTACATCTGGGCTGCCTGCCGTGGCAAAGTGCAGGCGTGGGGTGAGGCCATGGCTTTGTCTTTCCAGGAAAAAATGAGCCCCTGGCCGAAGCAGCAGGCCCAGGCAGAGCCTTGAGCTTGAAGCCCAGTAGGTCTGTGGCCCTCAGGGCCAGAGCCATGCTTTCAAGGCAGGGAAGCGGCCTCCAAGCTGAGTGGGAGTGGGGGAGGGGAGGGAGACAGCTGAAGAGCTGAAGCCAAGTCCAGAAGGGCGGCGATGGAAGAGCTGCAGCTGGGTCAGAGCCTGGAGGGAGGGCGGGGTCTTCACTGAGGACCCCCCCCAGGCCAGCCCTAGGCCCCGGTGGTCGCGCATGCGCCCTTGGCCTGTGCGGTGTGTGGGGGGTTGAACCCAAGCCCGCAGGGCTCCCGGAGCGGCCAGAGAAAGAAGGGCCCATGGAGAGGTAGGCGAGGTGGGCAGGGGGCGCCACCTTACTCTCCTCAGCTCCCTGAGGGAGAGAGACAGAGACAGAGACAGAGAGAGAGATCCCTGACCTCTGAGTCTCTGCCTCCACCGCTGGCTGGTGCCAACTCACGCGCCATCCCACTTCCAGCCATCACCCCCACGCCTGCCCCGGGGCCAGCCCCACCACAGACAGGCCGGTTGGTTCCTGCTCACCTCTGTGCCCTCCCTTCCCGACCTGACCCCAGTGCAGGGGATAAGCTTCAGACAAGTCTTTCCATGTCCCTCTGCATGACAATAGACTTCCTCCCCTCTCCCATTCCACAGGCCCACCCGGGACATCCACCTTTGTCATTAGCTCAGGAGAGGATGCAAGATGAGAATCTCTGCTATTGTGTGGGGAGACTCAGTTTCCCGGGTTTCCCCGATGGACACATGCTCTTCAGCTGGGTCTGATTTTCTCCAGACAAGCTGTCTTGGGAAGGATTTGGCCAGCCCTAAGAACCTGAAGGGAAAGGGCGGAGGGGGGTTCTCTCTCTGCCCCCGACAGCCCCGAGCTGGGTCGGTCCCTCAGACCTGGCCAGGGGCAGCCCATCCCCCGGCGCCCTTCCCCGGGGCATCCAAGGGCAGGCTCGGCGCCAGCCCCACCCCGCTCGCCACTGCCCGACCATCGTCCTCCCTCGGGGGGCCTGGGCAGGACAGGGACCCGGCTGTGGGAGGCCTCCAGATCTCAGGCCTGGCACACCGTTTACCAGGCTGCTTCCTCCTCTGACGGGGGCCCAGCACACGCCCCAGGAGACTTGGCAGCCGCCCCCAGGGCTCTAGCCTCTGGAACTCGTCCCCTTGGAAGGGGCCTGGCCCAGGTGCCAGGTTCGGCTGGTCGGCCAGCCTCCTTTGGAGAAAGCAGGCAAGCCGAGCCAGGCTTGCAGTGGCCCTGGCGTGACACCTGCCACCTCAGGCAGAGGGCCTCCCGCGTGCCCTCCATGGCGGGTTTCTCCCCGGAGCCGTGGCCTGGGCACTAGGAAGGCCGGGCCTCCCCGACTCCCGGGAGGAGGGGCTAGCCCAGTTGCGCCCTGGCCCCCAAACCCTCTGGTGCCATCTGCCTGTCTCGGCACTTCTGACTCCACAGAGCCTTTCCTACATCTGGGCTGCCTGCCGTGGCAAAGTGCAGGCGTGGGGTGAGGCCATGGCTTTGTCTTTCCAGGAAAAAATGAGCCCCTGGCCAAAGCAGCAGGCCCAGGCAGAGCCTTGAGCTTGAAGCCCAGTAGGTCTGTGGCCCTCAGGGCCAGAGCCATGCTTTCAAGGCAGGGAAGCGGCCTGCAAGCTGAGTGGGAGTGGGGGAGGGGAGGGAGACAGCTGAAGAGCTGAAGCCGTGTCCAGAAGGGCGGCGATGGAAGAGCTGCAGCTGGGTCAGAGCCTGGAGGGAGGGCGGGGCCTTCACTGAGGACCCCCCCCCAGGCCAGCCCTAGGCCCCGGTGGTCGCGCATGCGCCCTTGGCCTGTGCGGTGTGTGGGGGGTTGAACCCAAGCCCGCAGGGCTCCCGGAGCGGCCAGAGAATGAAGGGCCCATGGAGAGGTAGGCGAGGTGGGCAGGGGGCGCCACCTTACTCTCCTCAGCTCCCTGAGGGAGAGAGACAGAGACAGAGACAGAGAGAGAGATCCCTGACCTCTGAGTCTTTGCCTCCACCGCTGGCTGGTGCCAACTCACGCGCCATCCCACTTCCAGCCATCACCCCCACGCCTGCCCCGGGGCCAGCCCCACCACAGAGAGGCCGGCTGGTTCCTGCTCACCTCTGTGCCTTCCCTTCCCGACCTGACCCCAGTGCAGGGGATAAGCTTCAGACAAGTCTTTCCATGTCCCTCTGCATGACAATAGACTTCCTCCCCTCTCCCATTCCACAGGCCCACCCGGGACATCCACCTTTGTCATTAGCTCAGGAGAGGATGCAAGATGAGAATCTCTGCTATTGTGTGGGGAGACTCAGTTTCCCGGGTTTCCCCCATGGACACATGTTCTTCAGCTGGGTCTGATTTTCTCCAGACAAGCTGTCTTGGGAAGGATTTGGCCAGCCCTAAGAACCTGAAGGGAAAGGGCGGAGGGGGGTTCTCTCTCTGCCCCCGACAGCCCCGAGCTGGTTCGGTCCCTCAGACCTGGCCAGGGGCAGCCCATCCCCCGGCGCCCTTCCCCGGGGCATCCAAGGGCAGGCTCGGCGCCAGCCCCACCCCGCTCGCCACTGCCCGACCATCGTCCTCCCTCGGGGGGCCTGGGCAGTACAGAGACCTGGCTGTGGGAGGCCTCCAGATCTCAGGACTGGCACACCGTTTACCAGGCTGCTTCCTCCTCTGACGGGGGCCCAGCACACGCCCCAGGAGACTTGGCAGCCGCCCCCAGGGCTCTATCCTCTGGAACTCGTCCCCTTGGAAGGGGCCTGGCCCAGGTGCCAGGTTCGGCTGGTCCGCCAGCCTCCTTTGGAGAAAGCAGGCAAGCCGAACCAGGCTTGCAGTGGCCCTGGCGTGACACCTGCCACCTCAGGCAGAGGGCCTCCCGCGTGCCCTCCATGGCGGGTTTCTCCCCGGAGCCGTGGCCTGGGCACTAGGAAGGCCGGGCCTCCCCGACTCCCGGGAGGAGGGGCTAGCCCAGTTGCGCCCTGGCCCCCAAACCCTCTGGTGCCATCTGCCTGTCTCGGCACTTCTGACTCCACAGAGCCTTTCCTACATCTGGGCTGCCTGCCGTGGCAAAGTGCAGGCGTGGGGTGAGGCCATGGCTTTGTCTTTCCAGGAAAAAATGAGCCCCTGGCCGAAGCAGCAGGCCCAGGCAGAGCCTTGAGCTTGAAGCCCAGTAGGTCTGTGGCCCTCAGGGCCAGAGCCATGCTTTCAAGGCAGGGAAGCGGCCTCCAAGCTGAGTGGGAGTGGGGGAGTGGAGGGAGACAGCTCAAGAGCTGAAGCCGAGTCCAGAAGGGCGGCGATGGAAGAGCTGCAGCTGGGTCAGAGCCTGGAGGGAGGGCGGGGCCTTCACTGAGGACCCCCCCCCAGGCCAGCCCTAGGCCCCGGTGGTCGCGCATGCGCCCTTGGCCTGTGCGGTGTGTGGGGGGTTGAACCCAAGCCCGCAGGGCTCCCGGAGCGGCCAGAGAAAGAAGGGCCCATGGAGAGGTAGGCGAGGTGGGCAGGGGGCGCCACCTTACTCTCCTCAGCTCCCTGAGGGAGAGAGACAGAGACAGAGACAGAGAGAGAGATCCCTGACCTCTGAGTCTCTGCCTCCACCGCTGGCTGGTGCCAACTCACGCGCCATCCCACTTCCAGCCATCACCCCCAAGCCTGCCCCGGGGCCAGCCCCACCACAGAGAGGCCGGTTGGTTCCTGCTCACCTCTGTGCCTTCCCTTCCCGACCTGACCCCAGTGCAGGGGATAAGCTTCAGACAAGTCTTTCCATGTCCCTCTGCATGACAATAGACTTCCTCCCCACTCCCATTCCACAGGCCCACCCGGGACATCCACCTTTGTCATTAGCTCAGGAGAGGATGCAAGATGAGAATCTCTGCTATTGTGTGGGGAGACTCAGTTTCCCGGGTTTCCCCCATGGACACATGTTCTTCAGCTGGGTCTGATTTTCTCCAGACAAGCTGTCTTGGGAAGGATTTGGCCAGCCCTAAGAACCTGAAGGGAAAGGGCGGAGGGGGGTTCTCTCTCTGCCCCCGACAGCCCCGAGCTTGGTCGGTCCCTCAGACCTGGCCAGGGGCAGCCCATCCCCCGGCGCCCTTCCCCGGGGCATCCAAGGGCAGGCTCGGCGCCAGCCCCACCCCGCTCGCCACTGCCCGACCATCGTCCTCCCTCGGGGGGCCTGGGCAGGACAGGGACCCGGCTGTGGGAGGCCTCCAGATCTCAGGCCTGGCACACCGTTTACCAGGCTGCTTCCTCCTCTGACGGGGGCCCAGCACACGCCCCAGGAGACTTGGCAGCCGCCCCCAGGGCTCTATCCTCTGGAACTCGTCCCCTTGGAAGGGGCCTGGCCCAGGTGCCAGGTTCGGCTGGTCGGCCAGCCTCCTTTGGAGAAAGCAGGCAAGCCGAGCCAGGCTTGCAGTGGCCCTGGCGTGACACCTGCCACCTCAGGCAGAGGGCCTCCCGCGTGCCCTCCATGGCGGGTTTCTCCCCGGAGCCGTGGCCTGGGCACTAGGAAGGCCGGGCCTCCCCGACTCCCGGGAGGAGGGGCTAGCCCAGTTGCGCCCTGGCCCCCAAACCCTCTGGTGCCATCTGCCTGTCTCGGCACTTCTGACTCCACAGAGCCTTTCCTACATCTGGGCTGCCTGCCGTGGCAAAGTGCAGGCGTGGGGTGAGGCCATGGCTTTGTCTTTCCAGGAAAAAATGAGCCCCTGGCCGAAGCAGCAGGCCCAGGCAGAGCCTTGAGCTTGAAGCCCAGTAGGTCTGTGGCCCTCAGGGCCAGAGCCATGCTTTCAAGGCAGGGAAGCGGCCTCCAAGCTGAGTGGGAGTGGGGGAGGGGAGGGAGACAGCTGAAGAGCTGAAGCCAAGTCCAGAAGGGCGGCGATGGAAGAGCTGCAGCTGGGTCAGAGCCTGGAGGGAGGGCGGGGTCTTCACTGAGGACCCCCCCCAGGCCAGCCCTAGGCCCCGGTGGTCGCGCATGCGCCCTTGGCCTGTGCGGTGTGTGGGGGGTTGAACCCAAGCCCGCAGGGCTCCCGGAGCGGCCAGAGAAAGAAGGGCCCATGGAGAGGTAGGCGAGGTGGGCAGGGGGCGCCACCTTACTCTCCTCAGCTCCCTGAGGGAGAGAGACAGAGACAGAGACAGAGAGAGAGATCCCTGACCTCTGAGTCTCTGCCTCCACCGCTGGCTGGTGCCAACTCACGCGCCATCCCACTTCCAGCCATCACCCCCACGCCTGCCCCGGGGCCAGCCCCACCACAGACAGGCCGGTTGGTTCCTGCTCACCTCTGTGCCCTCCCTTCCCGACCTGACCCCAGTGCAGGGGATAAGCTTCAGACAAGTCTTTCCATGTCCCTCTGCATGACAATAGACTTCCTCCCCTCTCCCATTCCACAGGCCCACCCGGGACATCCACCTTTGTCATTAGCTCAGGAGAGGATGCAAGATGAGAATCTCTGCTATTGTGTGGGGAGACTCAGTTTCCCGGGTTTCCCCGATGGACACATGCTCTTCAGCTGGGTCTGATTTTCTCCAGACAAGCTGTCTTGGGAAGGATTTGGCCAGCCCTAAGAACCTGAAGGGAAAGGGCGGAGGGGGGTTCTCTCTCTGCCCCCGACAGCCCCGAGCTGGGTCGGTCCCTCAGACCTGGCCAGGGGCAGCCCATCCCCCGGCGCCCTTCCCCGGGGCATCCAAGGGCAGGCTCGGCGCCAGCCCCACCCCGCTCGCCACTGCCCGACCATCGTCCTCCCTCGGGGGGCCTGGGCAGGACAGGGACCCGGCTGTGGGAGGCCTCCAGATCTCAGGCCTGGCACACCGTTTACCAGGCTGCTTCCTCCTCTGACGGGGGCCCAGCACACGCCCCAGGAGACTTGGCAGCCGCCCCCAGGGCTCTAGCCTCTGGAACTCGTCCCCTTGGAAGGGGCCTGGCCCAGGTGCCAGGTTCGGCTGGTCGGCCAGCCTCCTTTGGAGAAAGCAGGCAAGCCGAGCCAGGCTTGCAGTGGCCCTGGCGTGACACCTGCCACCTCAGGCAGAGGGCCTCCCGCGTGCCCTCCATGGCGGGTTTCTCCCCGGAGCCGTGGCCTGGGCACTAGGAAGGCCGGGCCTCCCCGACTCCCGGGAGGAGGGGCTAGCCCAGTTGCGCCCTGGCCCCCAAACCCTCTGGTGCCATCTGCCTGTCTCGGCACTTCTGACTCCACAGAGCCTTTCCTACATCTGGGCTGCCTGCCGTGGCAAAGTGCAGGCGTGGGGTGAGGCCATGGCTTTGTCTTTCCAGGAAAAAATGAGCCCCTGGCCAAAGCAGCAGGCCCAGGCAGAGCCTTGAGCTTGAAGCCCAGTAGGTCTGTGGCCCTCAGGGCCAGAGCCATGCTTTCAAGGCAGGGAAGCGGCCTGCAAGCTGAGTGGGAGTGGGGGAGGGGAGGGAGACAGCTGAAGAGCTGAAGCCGTGTCCAGAAGGGCGGCGATGGAAGAGCTGCAGCTGGGTCAGAGCCTGGAGGGAGGGCGGGGCCTTCACTGAGGACCCCCCCCAGGCCAGCCCTAGGCCCCGGTGGTCGCGCATGCGCCCTTGGCCTGTGCGGTGTGTGGGGGGTTGAACCCAAGCCCGCAGGGCTCCCGGAGCGGCCAGAGAATGAAGGGCCCATGGAGAGGTAGGCGAGGTGGGCAGGGGGCGCCACCTTACTCTCCTCAGCTCCCTGAGGGAGAGAGACAGAGACAGAGACAGAGAGAGAGATCCCTGACCTCTGAGTCTTTGCCTCCACCGCTGGCTGGTGCCAACTCACGCGCCATCCCACTTCCAGCCATCACCCCCACGCCTGCCCCGGGGCCAGCCCCACCACAGAGAGGCCGGCTGGTTCCTGCTCACCTCTGTGCCTTCCCTTCCCGACCTGACCCCAGTGCAGGGGATAAGCTTCAGACAAGTCTTTCCATGTCCCTCTGCATGACAATAGACTTCCTCCCCTCTCCCATTCCACAGGCCCACCCGGGACATCCACCTTTGTCATTAGCTCAGGAGAGGATGCAAGATGAGAATCTCTGCTATTGTGTGGGGAGACTCAGTTTCCCGGGTTTCCCCCATGGACACATGTTCTTCAGCTGGGTCTGATTTTCTCCAGACAAGCTGTCTTGGGAAGGATTTGGCCAGCCCTAAGAACCTGAAGGGAAAGGGCGGAGGGGGGTTCTCTCTCTGCCCCCGACAGCCCCGAGCTGGTTCGGTCCCTCAGACCTGGCCAGGGGCAGCCCATCCCCCGGCGCCCTTCCCCGGGGCATCCAAGGGCAGGCTCGGCGCCAGCCCCACCCCGCTCGCCACTGCCCGACCATCGTCCTCCCTCGGGGGGCCTGGGCAGTACAGAGACCTGGCTGTGGGAGGCCTCCAGATCTCAGGACTGGCACACCGTTTACCAGGCTGCTTCCTCCTCTGACGGGGGCCCAGCACACGCCCCAGGAGACTTGGCAGCCGCCCCCAGGGCTCTATCCTCTGGAACTCGTCCCCTTGGAAGGGGCCTGGCCCAGGTGCCAGGTTCGGCTGGTCCGCCAGCCTCCTTTGGAGAAAGCAGGCAAGCCGAACCAGGCTTGCAGTGGCCCTGGCGTGACACCTGCCACCTCAGGCAGAGGGCCTCCCGCGTGCCCTCCATGGCGGGTTTCTCCCCGGAGCCGTGGCCTGGGCACTAGGAAGGCCGGGCCTCCCCGACTCCCGGGAGGAGGGGCTAGCCCAGTTGCGCCCTGGCCCCCAAACCCTCTGGTGCCATCTGCCTGTCTCGGCACTTCTGACTCCACAGAGCCTTTCCTACATCTGGGCTGCCTGCCGTGGCAAAGTGCAGGCGTGGGGTGAGGCCATGGCTTTGTCTTTCCAGGAAAAAATGAGCCCCTGGCCGAAGCAGCAGGCCCAGGCAGAGCCTTGAGCTTGAAGCCCAGTAGGTCTGTGGCCCTCAGGGCCAGAGCCATGCTTTCAAGGCAGGGAAGCGGCCTCCAAGCTGAGTGGGAGTGGGGGAGGGGAGGGAGACAGCTGAAGAGCTGAAGCCGAGTCCAGAAGGGCGGCGATGGAAGAGCTGCAGCTGGGTCAGAGCCTGGAGGGAGGGCGGGGCCTTCACTGAGGACCCCCCCCCCAGGCCAGCCCTAGGCCCCGGTGGTCGCGCATGCGCCCTTGGCCTGTGCGGTGTGTGGGGGGTTGAACCCAAGCCCCCAGGGCTCCCGGAGCGGCCAGAGAAAGAAGGGCCCATGGAGAGGTAGGCGAGGTGGGCAGGGGGCGCCACCTTACTCTCCTCAGCTCCCTGAGGGAGAGAGACAGAGACAGAGACAGAGAGAGAGATCCCTGACCTCTGAGTCTTTGCCTCCACCGCTGGCTGGTGCCAACTCACGCGCCATCCCACTTCCAGCCATCACCCCCATGCCTGCCCCGGGGCCAGCCCCACCACAGAGAGGCCGGCTGGTTCCTGCTCACCTCTGTGCCTTCCCTTCCCGACCTGACCCCAGTGCAGGGGATAAGCTTCAGACAAGTCTTTCCATGTCCCTCTGCATGACAATAGACTTCCTCCCCTCTCCCATTCCACAGGCCCACCCGGGACATCCACCTTTGTCATTAGCTCAGGAGAGGATGCAAGATGAGAATCTCTGCTATTGTGTGGGGAGACTCAGTTTCCCGGGTTTCCCCCATGGACACATGTTCTTCAGCTGGGTCTGATTTTCTCCAGACAAGCTGTCTTGGGAAGGATTTGGCCAGCCCTAAGAACCTGAAGGGAAAGGGCGGAGGGGGGTTCTCTCTCTGCCCCCGACAGCCCCGAGCTGGGTCAGTCCCTCAGACCTGGCCAGGGGCAGCCCATCCCCCGGCGCCCTTCCCCGGGGCATCCAAGGGCAGGCTCGGCGCCAGCCCCACCCCGCTCGCCACTGCCCGACCATCGTCCTCCCTCGGGGGGCCTGGGCAGGACAGAGACCTGGCTGTGGGAGGCCTCCAGATCTCAGGACTGGCACACCGTTTACCAGGCTGCTTCCTCCTCTGACGGGGGCCCAGCACACGCCCCAGGAGACTTGGCAGCCGCCCCCAGGGCTCTAGCCTCTGGAACTCGTCCCCTTGGAAGGGGCCTGGCCCAGGTGCCAGGTTCGGCTGGTCCGCCAGCCTCCTTTGGAGAAAGCAGGCAAGCCGAACCAGGCTTGCAGTGGCCCTGGCGTGACACCTGCCACCTCAGGCAGAGGGCCTCCCGCGTGCCCTCCATGGCGGGTTTCTCCCCGGAGCCGTGGCCTGGGCACTAGGAAGGCCGGGCCTCCCCGACTCCCGGGAGGAGGGGCTAGCCCAGTTGCGCCCTGGCCCCCAAACCCTCTGGTGCCATCTGCCTGTCTCGGCACTTCTGACTCCACAGAGCCTTTCCTACATCTGGGCTGCCTGCCGTGGCAAAGTGCAGGCGTGGGGTGAGGCCATGGCTTTGTCTTTCCAGGAAAAAATGAGCCCCTGGCCGAAGCAGCAGGCCCAGGCAGAGCCTTGAGCTTGAAGCCCAGTAGGTCTGTGGCCCTCAGGGCCAGAGCCATGCTTTCAAGGCAGGGAAGCGGCCTCCAAGCTGAGTGGGAGTGGGGGAGGGGAGGGAGACAGCTGAAGAGCTGAAGCCGAGTCCAGAAGGGCGGCGATGGAATAGCTGCAGCTGGGTCAGAGCCTGGAGGGAGGGCGGGGCCTTCACTGAGGACCCCCCCCCAGGCCAGCCCTAGGCCCCGGTGGTCGCGCATGCGCCCTTGGCCTGTGCGGTGTGTGGGGGGTTGAACCCAAGCCCGCAGGGCTCCCGGAGCGGCCAGAGAAAGAAGGGCCCATGGAGAGGTAGGCGAGGTGGGCAGGGGGCGCCACCTTACTCTCCTCAGCTCCCTGAGGGAGAGAGACAGAGACAGAGACAGAGAGAGAGATCCCTGACCTCTGAGTCTCTGCCTCCACCGCTGGCTGGTGCCAACTCACGCGCCATCCCACTTCCAGCCATCACCCCCACGCCTGCCCCGGGGCCAGCCCCACCACAGAGAGGCCGGTTGGTTCCTGCTCACCTCTGTGCCTTCCCTTCCCGACCTGACCCCAGTGCAGGGGATAAGCTTCAGACAAGTCTTTCCATGTCCCTCTGCATGACAATAGACTTCCTCCCCTCTCCCATTCCACAGGCCCACCCGGGACATCCACCTTTGTCATTAGCTCAGGAGAGGATGCAAGATGAGAATCTCTGCTATTGTGTGGGGAGACTCAGTTTCCCGGGTTTCCCCCATGGACACATGTTCTTCAGCTGGGTCTGATTTTCTCCAGACAAGCTGTCTTGGGAAGGATTTGGCCAGCCCTAAGAACCTGAAGGGAAAGGGCGGAGGGGGGTTCTCTCTCTGCCCCCGACAGCCCCGAGCTGGGTCGGTCCCTCAGACCTGGCCAGGGGCATCCCATCCCCCGGCGCCCTTCCCCGGGGCATCCAAGGGCAGGCTCGGCGCCAGCCCCACCCCGCTCGCCACTGCCCGACCATCGTCCTCCCTCGGGGGGCCTGGGCAGGACAGGGACCCGGCTGTGGGAGGCCTCCAGATCTCAGGCCTGGCACACCGTTTACCAGGCTGCTTCCTCCTCTGACGGGGGCCCAGCACACGCCCCAGGAGACTTGGCAGCCGCCCCCAGGGCTCTAGCCTCTGGAACTCGTCCCCTTGGAAGGGGCCTGGCCCAGGTGCCAGGTTCGGCTGGTCGGCCAGCCTCCTTTGGAGAAAGCAGGCAAGCCGAGCCAGGCTTGCAGTGGCCCTGGCGTGACACCTGCCACCTCAGGCAGAGGGCCTCCCGCGTGCCCTCCATGGCGGGTTTCTCCCCGGAGCCGTGGCCTGGGCACTAGGAAGGCCGGGCCTCCCCGACTCCCGGGAGGAGGGGCTAGCCCAGTTGCGCCCTGGCCCCCAAACCCTCTGGTGCCATCTGCCTGTCTCGGCACTTCTGACTCCACAGAGCCTTTCCTACATCTGGGCTGCCTGCCGTGGCAAAGTGCAGGCGTGGGGTGAGGCCATGGCTTTGTCTTTCCAGGAAAAAATGAGCCCCTGGCCGAAGCAGCAGGCCCAGGCAGAGCCTTGAGCTTGAAGCCCAGTAGGTCTGTGGCCCTCAGGGCCAGAGCAATGCTTTCAAGGCAGGGAAGCGGCCTCCAAGCTGAGTGGGAGTGGGGGAGGGGAGGGAGACAGCTGAAGAGCTGAAGCCGAGTCCAGAAGGGCGGCGATGGAGGAGCTGCAGCTGGGTCAGAGCCTGGAGGGAGGGCGGGGCCTTCACTGAGGACCCCCCCCCCCAGGCCAGCCCTAGGCCCCGGCGTTGGCGCATGCGCCCTTGGCCTGTGCGGTGTGTGGGGGGTTGAACCCAAGCCCGCAGGGCTCCCGGAGCGGCCAGAGAAAGAAGGGCCCATGGAGAGGTAGGCGAGGTGGGCAGGGGGCGCCACCTTGCTCTCCTCAGCTCCCTGAGGGAGAGAGACAGTGACAGAGACAGAGAGAGAGAGATCCCTGACCTCTGAGTCTCTGCCTCCACCGCTGGCTGGTGCCAACTCACGCGCCATCCCACTTCCAGCCATCACCCCCCACGCCTGCCCCGGGGCCAGCCCCACCACAGACAGGCCGGTTGGTTCCTGCTCACCTCTGTGCTGTCCCTTCCCGACCTGACCCCAGTGCAGGGGATAAGCTTCAGACAAGTCTTTCCATGTCCCTCTGCATGACAATAGACTTCCTCCCCTCTCCCATTCCACAGGCCCACCCGGGACATCCACCTTTGTCATTAGCTCAGGAGAGGATGCAAGATGAGAATCTCTGCTATTGTGTGGGGAGACTCAGTTTCCCGGGTTTCCCCCATGGACACATGTTCTTCAGCTGGGTCTGATTTTCTCCAGACAAGCTGTCTTGGGAAGGATTTGGCCAGCCCTAAGAACCTGAAGGGAAAGGGCGGAGGGGGGTTCTCTCTCTGCCCCCGACAGCCCCGAGCTGGGTCGGTCCCTCAGACCTGGCCAGGGGCAGCCCATCCCCCGGCGCCCTTCCCCGGGGCATCCAAGGGCAGGCTCGGCGCCAGCCCCACCCCGCTCGCCACTGCCCGACCATCGTCCTCCCTCGGGGGGCCTGGGCAGGACAGGGACCCGGCTGTGGGAGGCCTCCAGATCTCAGGCCTGGCACACCGTTTACCAGGCTGCTTCCTCCTCTGACGGGGGCCCAGCACACGCCCCAGGAGACTTGGCAGCCGCCCCCAGGGCTCTAGCCTCTGGAACTCGTCCCCTGGGAAGGGGCCTGGCCCAGGTGCCAGGTTCGGCTGGTCGGCCAGCCTCCTTTGGAGAAAGCAGGCAAGCCGAGCCAGGCTTGCAGTGGCCCTGGCGTGACACCTGCCACCTCAGGCAGAGGGCCTCCCGCGTGCCCTCCATGGCGGGTTTCTCCCCGGAGCCGTGGCCTGGGCACTAGGAAGGCCGGGCCTCCCCGACTCCCGGGAGGAGGGGCTAGCCCAGTTGCGCCCTGGCCCCCAAACCCTCTGGTGCCATCTGCCTGTCTCGGCACTTCTGACTCCACAGAGCCTTTCCTACATCTGGGCTGCCTGCCGTGGCAAAGTGCAGGCGTGGGGTGAGGCCATGGCTTTGTCTTTCCAGGAAAAAATGAGCCCCTGGCCGAAGCGGCAGGCCCAGGCAGAGCCTTGAGCTTGAAGCCCAGTAGGTCTGTGGCCCTCAGGGCCAGAGCCATGCTTTCAAGGCAGGGAAGCGGCCTGCAAGCTGAGTGGGAGTGGGGGAGTGGAGGGAGACAGCTGAAGCCGAGTCCAGAAGGGCGGCGATGGAAGAGCTGCAGCTGGGTCAGAGCCTGGAGGGAGGGCGGGGCCTTCACTGAGGACCCCCCCCCCAGGCCAGCCCTAGGCCCCGGCGGTCACGCATGCGCCCTTGGCCTGTGCGGTGTGTGGGGGGTTGAACCCAAGCCCGCAGGGCTCCCGGAGCGGCCAGAGAAAGAAGGGCCCATGGAGAGGTAGGCGATGTGGGCAGGGTGCGCCACCTTACCCTCCTCAGCTCCCTGAGGGAGAGAGAGAGAGACAGAGACAGAGAGAGAGATCCCTGACCTCTGAGTCTCTGCCTCCACCGCTGGCTGGTGCCAACTCACGCGCCATCCCACTTCCAGCCATCACCCCCACGCCTGCCCCGGGGCCAGCCCCACCACAGACAGGCCGGTTGGTTCCTGCTCACCTCTGTGCCGTCCCTTCCCGACCTGACCCCAGTGCAGGGGATAAGCTTCAGACAAGTCTTTCCATGTCCCTCTGCATGACAATAGACTTCCTCCCCTCTCCCATTCCACAGGCCCACCCGGGACATCCACCTTTCTCATTAGCTCAGGAGAGGATGCAAGATGAGAATCTCTGCTATTGTGTGGGGAGACTCAGTTTCCCGGGTTTCCCCCATGGACACATGTTCTTCAGCTGGGTCTGATTTTCTCCAGACAAGCTGTCTTGGGAAGGATTTGGCCAGCCCTAAGAACCTGAACGGAAAGGGCGGAGGGGGGTTCTCTCTCTGCCCCCGACAGCCCCGAGCTGGGTCGGTCCCTCAGACCTGGCCAGGGGCAGCCCATCCCCCGGCGCCCTTCCCCGGGGCATCCAAGGGCAGGCTCGGCGCCAGCCCCACCCCGCTCGCCACTGCCCGACCATCGTCCTCCCTCGGGGGGCCTGGGCAGGACAGGGACCCGGCTGTGGGAGGCCTCCAGATCTCAGGCCTGGCACACCGTTTACCAGGCTGCTTCCTCCTCTGACGGGGGCCCAGCACACGCCCCAGGAGACTTGGCAGCCGCCCCCAGGGCTCTATCCTCTGGAACTCGTCCCCTTGGAAGGGGCCTGGCCCAGGTGCCAGGTTCGGCTGGTCGGCCAGCCTCCTTTGGAGAAAGCAGGCAAGCCGAGCCAGGCTTGCAGTGGCCCTGGCGTGACACCTGCCACCTCAGGCAGAGGGCCTCCCGCGTGCCCTCCATGGCGGGTTTCTCCCCGGAGCCGTGGCCTGGGCACTAGGAAGGCCGGGCCTCCCCGACTCCCGGGAGGAGGGGCTAGCCCAGTTGCGCCCTGGCCCCCAAACCCTCTGGTGCCATCTGCCTGTCTCGGCACTTCTGACTCCACAGAGCCTTTCCTACATCTGGGCTGCCTGCCGTGGCAATGTGCAGGCATGGGGTGAGGCCATGGTTTTGTCTTTCCAGGATAAAATGAGCCCCTGGCCGAAGCAGCAGGCCCAGGCAGAGCCTTGAGCTTGAAGCCCAGTAGGTCTGTGGCCCTCAGGGCCAGAGCCATGCTTTCAAGGCAGGGAAGCGGCCTGCAAGCTGAGTGGGAGTGGGGGAGGGGAGGGAGACAGCTGAAGCCGAGTCCAGAAGGGCGGCGATGGAAGAGCTGCAGCTGGGTCAGAGCCTGGAGGGAGGGCCAGGCCTTCACTGAGGACCCCCCCCCCCGAGGCCAGCCCTAGGCCCCGGCGGTCACGCATGCGCCCTTGGCCTGTGCGGTGTGTGGGGGGTTGAACCCAAGCCCGCAGGGCTCCCAGAGCGGCCAGAGAAAGAAGGGCCCATGGAGAGGTAGGCGATGTGGGCAGGGGGCGCCACCTTACTCTCCTCAGCTCCCTGAGGGAGAGAGAGAGAGACAGAGACAGAGAGAGAGATCCCTGACCTCTGAGTCTCTGCCTCCACCGCTGGCTGGTGCCAACTCACGCGCCATCCCACTTCCAGCCATCACCCCCACGCCTGCCCCGGGGCCAGCCCCACCACAGACAGGCCGGTTGGTTCCTGCTCACCTCTGTGCCGTCCCTTCCCGACCTGACCCCAGTGCAGGGGATAAGCTTCAGACAAGTCTTTCCATGTCCCTCTGCATGACAATAGACTTCCTCCCCTCTCCCATTCCACAGGCCCACCCAGGACATCCACCTTTGTCATTAGCTCAGGAGAGGATGCAAGATGAGAATCTCTGCTATTGTGTGGGGAGACTCAGTTTCCCGGGTTTCCCCCATGGACACATGTTCTTCAGCTGGGTCTGATTTTCTCCAGACAAGCTGTCTTGGGAAGGATTTGGCCAGCCCTAAGAACCTGAAGGGAAAGGGCGGAGGGGGGTTCTCTCTCTGCCCCCGACAGCCCCGAGCTGGGTCGGTCCCTCAGACCTGGCCAGGGGCAGCCCATCCCCCGGCGCCCTTCCCCGGGGCATCCAAGGGCAGGCTCGGCGCCAGCCCCACCCCGCTCGCCACTGCCCGACCATCGTCCTCCCTCGGGGGGCCTGGGCAGGACAGGGACCCGGCTGTGGGAGGCCTCCAGATCTCAGGCCTGGCACACCGTTTACCAGGCTGCTTCCTCCTCTGACGGGGGCCCAGCACACGCCCCAGGAGACTTGGTAGCCGCCCCCAGGGCTCTAGCCTCTGGAACTCGTCCCCTTGGAAGGGGCCTGGCCCAGGTGCCAGGTTCGGCTGGTCGGCCAGCCTCCTTTGGAGAAAGCAGGCAAGCCGAGCCAGGCTTGCAGTGGCCCTGGCGTGACACCTGCCACCTCAGGCAGAGGGACTCCCGCGTGCCCTCCATGGCGGGTTTCTCCCCGGAGCCGTGGCCTGGGCACTAGGAAGGCCGGGCCTCCCCGACTCCCGGGAGGAGGGGCTAGCCCAGTTGCGCCCTGGCCCCCAAAACCCTCTGGTGCCATCTGCCTGTCTCGGCACTTCTGACTCCACAGAGCCTTTCCAACATCTGGGCTGCCTGCCGTGGCAATGTGCAGGCATGGGGTGAGGCCATGGTTTTGTCTTTCCAGGAAAAAATGAGCCCCTGGCCGAAGCAGCAGGCCCAGGCAGAGCCTTGAGCTTGAAGCCCAGTAGGTCTGTGGCCCTCAGGGCCAGAGCCATGCTTTCAAGGCAGGGAAGCTGCCTGCAAGCTGAGTGGGAGTGGGGGAGGGGAGGGAGACAGCTGAAGCCGAGTCCAGAAGGGCGGCGATGGAAGAGCTGCAGCTGGGTCAGAGCCTGGAGGGAGGGCCGGGCCTTCACTGAGGACCCCCCCCCCCACGAGGCCAGCCCTAGGCCCCGGCGGTCACGCATGCGCCCTTGGCCTGTGCGGTGTGTGGGGGGTTGAACCCAAGCCCGCAGGGCTCCCGGAGCGGCCAGAGAAAGAAGGGCCCATGGAGAGGTAGGCGATGTGGGCAGGGGGCGTCACCTTACTCTCCTCAGCTCCCTGAGGGAGAGAGACAGAGACAGAGACAGAGAGAGAGATACCTGACCTCTGAGTCTCTGCCTCCACCGCTGGCTGGTGCCAACTCACGCGCCATCCCACTTCCAGCCATCACCCCCACGCCTGCCCCGGGGCCAGCCCCACCACAGACAGGCCGGTTGGTTCCTGCTCACCTCTGTGCCGTCCCTTCTCGACCTGACCCCAGTGCAGGGGATAAGCTTCAGACAAGTATTTCCATGTCCCTCTGCATGACAATAGACTTCCTCCCCTCTCCCATTCCACAGGCCCACCCGGGACATCCACCTTTGTCATTAGCTCAGGAGAGGATGCAAGATGAGAATCTCTGCTATTGTGTGGGGAGACTCAGTTTCCCGGGTTTCCCCCATGGACACATGTTCTTCAGCTGGGTCTGATTTTCTCCAGACAAGCTGTCTTGGGAAGGATTTGGCCAGCCCTAAGAACCTGAAGGGAAAGGGCGGAGGGGGGTTCTCTCTCTGCCCCCGACAGCCCCGAGCTGGGTCGGTCCCTCAGACCTGGCCAGGGGCAGCCCATCCCCCGGCGCCCTTCCCCGGGGCATCCAAGGGCAGGCTCGGCGCCAGCCCCACCCCGCTCGCCACTGCCCGACCATCGTCCTCCCTCGGGGTGCCTGGGCAGGACAGGGACCCGGCTGTGGGAGGCCTCCAGATCTCAGGCCTGGCACACCGTTTACCAGGCTGCTTCCTCCTCTGACGGGGGCCCAGCACACGCCCCAGGAGACTTGGCAGCCGCCCCCAGGGCTCTAGCCTCTGGAACTCGTCCCCTTGGAAGGGGCCTGGCCCAGGTGCCAGGTTCGGCTGGTCGGCCAGCCTCCTTTGGAGAAAGCAGGCAAGCCGAGCCAGGCTTGCAGTGGCCCTGGCGTGACACCTGCCACCTCAGGCAGAGGGCCTCCCGCGTGCCCTCCATGGCGGGTTTCTCCCCGGAGCCGTGGCATGGGCACTAGGTAGGCCGGGCCTCCCCGACTCCCGGGAGGAGGGGCTAGCCCAGTTGCGCCCTGGCCCCCAAACCCTCTGGTGCCATCTGCCTGTCTCGGCACTTCTGACTCCACAGAGCCTTTCCTACATCTGGGCTGCCTGCCGTGGCACAGTGCAGGCGTGGGGTGAGGCCATGGTTTTGTCTTTCCAGGAAAAAATGAGCCCCTGGCCGAAGCAGCAGGCCCAGGCAGAGCCTTGAGCTTGAAGCCCAGTAGGTCTGTGGCCCTCAGGGCCAGAGCCATGCTTTCAAGGCAGGGAAGCGGCCTGCAAGCTGAGTGGGAGTGGGGGAGTGGAGGGAGACAGCTGAAGCCGAGTCCAGAAGGGCGGCGATGGAAGAGCTGCAGCTGGGTCAGAGCCTGGAGGGAGGGCGGGGCCTTCACTGAGGACCCCCCCCCCCAGGCCAGCCCTAGGCCCCGGCGGTCACGCATGCGCCCTTGGCCTCTGCGGTGTGTGGGGGGTTGAACCCAAGCCCGCAGGGCTCCCGGAGCGGCCAGAGAAAGAAGGGCCCATGGAGAGGTAGGCGATGTGGGCAGGGTGCGCCACCTTACCCTCCTCAGCTCCCTGAGGGAGAGAGAGAGAGACAGAGACAGAGAGAGAGATCCCTGACCTCTGAGTCTCTGCCTCCACCGCTGGCTGGTGCCAACTCACGCGCCATCCCACTTCCAGCCATCACCCCCACGCCTGCCCCGGGGCCAGCCCCACCACAGACAGGCCGGTTGGTTCCTGCTCACCTCTGTGCCGTCCCTTCCCGACCTGACCCCAGTGCAGGGGATAAGCTTCAGACAAGTCTTTCCATGTCCCTCTGCATGACAATAGACTTCCTCCCCTCTCCCATTCCACAGGCCCACCCGGGACATCCACCTTTCTCATTAGCTCAGGAGAGGATGCAAGATGAGAATCTCTGCTATTGTGTGGGGAGACTCAGTTTCCCGGGTTTCCCCCATGGACACATGTTCTTCAGCTGGGTCTGATTTTCTCCAGACAAGCTGTCTTGGGAAGGATTTGGCCAGCCCTAAGAACCTGAAGGGAAAGGGCGGAGGGGGGTTCTCTCTCTGCCCCCGACAGCCCCGAGCTGGGTCGGTCCCTCAGACCTGGCCAGGGGCAGCCCATCCCCCGGCGCCCTTCCCCGGGGCATCCAAGGGCAGGCTCGGCGCCAGCCCCACCCCGCTCGCCACTGCCCGACCATCGTCCTCCCTCGGGGGGCCTGGGCAGGACAGGGACCCGGCTGTGGGAGGCCTCCAGATCTCAGGCCTGGCACACCCGTTTACCAGGCTGCTTCCTCCTCTGACGGGGGCCCAGCACACGCCCCAGGAGACTTGGCAGCCGCCCCCAGGGCTCTATCCTCTGGAACTCGTCCCCTTGGAAGGGGCCTGGCCCAGGTGCCAGGTTCGGCTGGTCGGCCAGCCTCCTTTGGAGAAAGCAGGCAAGCCGAGCCAGGCTTGCAGTGGCCCTGGCGTGACACCTGCCACCTCAGGCAGAGGGCCTCCCGCGTGCCCTCCATGGCGGGTTTCTCCCCGGAGCCGTGGCCTGGGCACTAGGAAGGCCGGGCCTCCCCGACTCCCGGGAGGAGGGGCTAGCCCAGTTGCGCCCTGGCCCCCAAACCCTCTGGTGCCATCTGCCTGTCTAGGCACTTCTGACTCCACAGAGCCTTTCCTACATCTGGGCTGCCTGCCGTGGCACAGTGCAGGCGTGGGTTGAGGCCATGGTTTTGTCTTTCCAGGAAAAAATGAGCCCCTGGCCGAAGCAGCAGGCCCAGGCAGAGCCTTGAGCTTGAAGCCCAGTAGGTCTGTGGCCCTCAGGGCCAGAGCCATGCTTTCAAGGCAGGGAAGCGGCCTGCAAGCTGAGTGGGAGTGGGGGAGTGGAGGGAGACAGCTGAAGCCGAGTCCAGAAGGGCGGCGATGGAAGAGCTGCAGCTGGGTCAGAGCCTGGAGGGAGGGCGGGGCCTTCACTGAGGACCCCCCCCCCCCGAGGCCAGCCCTTGGCCCCGGCGGTCACGCATGCGCCCTTGGCCTGTGCGGTGTGTGGGGGGTTGAACCCAAGCCCGCAGGGCTCCCGGAGCGGCCAGAGAAAGAAGGGCCCATGGAGAGGTAGGCGAGGTGGGCAGGGGGCGCCACCTTACTCTCCTCAGCTCCCTGAGGGAGAGAGAGAGAGACAGAGACAGAGAGAGAGATCCATGACCTCTGAGTCTCTGCCTCCACCGCTGGCTGGTGCCAAATCACGCGCCATCCCACTTCCAGCCATCACCCCCACGCCTGCCCCGGGGCCAGCCCCACCACAGACAGGCCGGTTGGTTCCTGCTCACCTCCGTGCTGTCCCTTCCCGACCTGACCCCAGTGCAGGGGATAAGCTTCAGACAAGTCTTTCCATGTCCCTCTGCATGACAATAGACTTCCTCCCCTCTCCCATTCCACAGGCCCACCCGGGACATCCACCTTTGTCATTAGCTCAGGAGAGGATGCAAGATGAGAATCTCTGCTATTGTGTGGGGAGACTCAGTTTCCCGGGTTTCCCCCATGGACACATGTTCTTCAGCTGGGTCTGATTTTCTCCAGACAAGCTGTCTTGGGAAGGATTTGGCCAGCCCTAAGAACCTGAAGGGAAAGGGCGGAGGGGGGTTCTCTCTCTGCCCCCGACAGCCCCGAGATGGGTCGGTCCCTCAGACCTGGCCAGGGGCAGCCCATCCCCCAGCGCCCTTCCCCGGGGCATCCAAGGGCAGGCTCGGCGCCAGCCCCACCCCGCTCGCCACTGCCCGACCATCTTCCTCCATCGGGGGGCCTGGGCAGGACAGGGACCCGGCTGTGGGAGGCCTCCAGATCTCAGGCCTGGCACACCGTTTACCAGGCTGCTTCCTCCTCTGACGGGGGCCCAGCACACGCCCCAGGAGACTTGGCAGCCGCCCCCAGGGCTCTATCCTCTGGAACTCGTCCCCTTGGAAGGGGCCTGGCCCAGGTGCCAGGTTCGGCTGGTCGGCCAGCCTCCTTTGGAGAAAGCAGGCAAGCCGAGCCAGGCTTGCAGTGGCCCTGGCGTGACACCTGCCACCTCAGGCAGAGGGCCTCCCGCGTGCCCTCCATGGCGGGTTTCTCCCCGGAGCCGTGGCATGGGCACTAGGAAGGCCGGGCCTCCCCGACTCCCGGGAGGAGGGGCTAGCCCAGTTGCGCCCTGGCCCCCAAACCCTCTGGTGCCATCTGCCTGTCTCGGCACTTCTGACTCCACAGAGCCTTTCCTACATCTGGGCTGCCTGCCGTGGCACAGTGCAGGCGTGGGGTGAGGCCATGGTTTTGTCTTTCCAGGAAAAAATGAGCCCCTGGCCGAAGCAGCAGGCCCAGGCAGAGCCTTGAGCTTGAAGCCCAGTAGGTCTGTGGCCCTCAGGGCCAGAGCCATGCTTTCAAGGCAGGGAAGCGGCCTGCAAGCTGAGTGGGAGTGGGGGAGTGGAGGGAGACAGCTGAAGCCGAGTCCAGAAGGGCGGCGATGGAAGAGCTGCAGCTGGGTCAGAGCCTGGAGGGAGGGCGGGGCCTTCACTGAGGACCCCCCCCCAGGCCCGCCCTAGGCCCCGGCGGTCACGCATGCGCCCTTGGCCTGTGCGGTGTGTGGGGGGTTGAACCCAAGCCCGCAGGGCTCCCGGAGCGGCCAGAGAAAGAAGGGCCCATGGAGAGGTAGGCGATGTGGGCAGGGTGCGCCACCTTACCCTCCTCAGCTCCCTGAGGGAGAGAGAGAGAGACAGAGACAGAGAGAGAGATCCCTGACCTCTGAGTCTCTGCCTCCACCGCTGGCTGGTGCCAACTCATGCGCCATCCCACTTCCAGCCATCACCCCCACGCCTGCCCCGGGGCCAGCCCCACCACAGACAGGCCGGTTGGTTCCTGCTCACCTCTGTGCCGTCCCTTCCCGACCTGACCCCAGTGCAGGGGATAAGCTTCAGACAAGTCTTTCCATGTCCCTCTGCATGACAATAGACTTCCTCCCCTCTCCCATTCCACAGGCCCACCCGGGACATCCACCTTTGTCATTAGCTCAGGAGAGGATGCAAGATGAGAATCTCTGCTATTGTGTGGGGAGACTCAGTTTCCCGGGTTTCCCCCATGGACACATGTTCTTCAGCTGGGTCTGATTTTCTCCAGACAAGCTGTCTTGGGAAGGATTTGGCCAGCCCTAAGAACCTGAAGGGAAAGGGCGGAGGGGGGTTCTCTCTCTGCCCCCGACAGCCCCGAGCTGGGTCGGTCCCTCAGACCTGGCCAGGGGCAGCCCATCCCCCGGCGCCCTTCCCCGGGGCATCCAAGGGCAGGCTCGGCGCCAGCCCCACCCCGCTCGCCACTGCCCGACCATCGTCCTCCCTCGGGGGGCCTGGGCAGGACAGGGACCCGGCTGTGGGAGGCCTCCAGATCTCAGGCCTGGCACACCGTTTACCAGGCTGCTTCCTCCTCTGACGGGGGCCCAGCACACGCCCCAGGAGACTTGGCAGCCGCCCCCAGGGCTCTAGCCTCTGGAACTCGTCCCCTTGGAAGGGGCCTGGCCCAGGTGCCAGGTTCGGCTGGTCGGCCAGCCTCCTTTGGAGAAAGCAGGCAAGCCGAGCCAGGCTTGCAGTGGCCCTGGCGTGACACCTGCCACCTCAGGCAGAGGGCCTCCCGCGTGCCCTCCATGGCGGGTTTCTCCCCGGAGCCGTGGCCTGGGCACTAGGAAGGCCGGGCCTCCCCGACTCCCGGGAGGAGGGGCTAGCCCAGTTGCGCCCTGGCCCCCAAACCCTCTGGTGCCATCTGCCTGTCTCGGCACTTCTGACTCCACAGAGCCTTTCCTACATCTGGGCTGCCTGCCGTGGCACAGTGCAGGCGTGGGGTGAGGCCATGGTTTTGTCTTTCCAGGAAAAAATGAGCCCCTGGCCGAAGCAGCAGGCCCAGGCAGAGCCTTGAGCTTGAAGCCCAGTAGGTCTGTGGCCCTCAGGGCCAGAGCCATGCTTTCAAGGCAGGGAAGCGGCCTGCAAGCTGAGTGGGAGTGGGGGAGTGGAGGGAGACAGCTGAAGCCGAGTCCAGAAGGGCGGCGATGGAAGAGCTGCAGCTGGGTCAGAGCCTGGAGGGAGGGCGGGGCCTTCACTGAGGACCCCCCCCCCCCCCGAGGCCAGCCCTTGGCCCCGGCGGTCACGCATGCGCCCTTGGCCTGTGCGGTGTGTGGGGGGTTGAACCCAAGCCCGCAGGGCTCCCGGAGCGGCCAGAGAAAGAAGGGACCATGGAGAGGTAGGCGATGTGGGCAGGGGGCGCCACCTTACCCTCCTCAGCTCCCTGAGGGAGAGAGAGAGAGACAGAGACAGAGAGAGAGATCCCTGACCTCTGAGTCTCTGCCTCCACCGCTGGCTGGTGCCAACTCACGCGCCATCCCACTTCCAGCCATCACCCCCACGCCTGCCCCGGGGCCAGCCCCACCACAGACAGGCCGGTTGGTTCCTGCTCACCTCTGTGCCGTCCCTTCCCGACCTGACCCCAGTGCAGGGGATAAGCTTCAGACAAGTCTTTCCATGTCCCTCTGCATGACAATAGACTTCCTCCCCTCTCCCATTCCACAGGCCCACCCGGGACATCCACCTTTGTCATTAGCTCAGGAGAGGATGCAAGATGAGAATCTCTGCTATTGTGTGGGGAGACTCAGTTTCCCGGGTTTCCCCCATGGACACATGTTCTTCAGCTGGGTCTGATTTTCTCCAGACAAGCTGTCTTGGGAAGGATTTGGCCAGCCCTAAGAACCTGAAGGGAAAGGGCGGAGGGGGGTTCTCTCTCTGCCCCCGACAGCCCCGAGCTGGGTCGGTCCCTCAGACCTGGCCAGGGGCAGCCCATCCCCCGGCGCCCTTCCCCGGGGCATCCAAGGGCAGGCTCGGCGCCAGCCCCACCCCGCTCGCCACTGCCCGACCATCGTCCTCCTCGGGGGGCCTGGGCAGGACAGGGACCCGGCTGTGGGAGGCCTCCAGATCTCAGGCCTGGCACACCGTTTACCAGGCTGCTTCCTCCTCTGACGGGGGCCCAGCACACGCCCCAGGAGACTTGGCAGCCGCCCCCAGGGCTCTATCCTCTGGAACTCGTCCCCTTGGAAGGGGCCTGGCCCAGGTGCCAGGTTCGGCTGGTCGGCCAGCCTCCTTTGGAGAAAGCAGGCAAGCCGAGCCAGGCTTGCAGTGGCCCTGGCGTGACACCTGCCACCTCAGGCAGAGGGCCTCCCGCGTGCCCTCCATGGCGGGTTTCTCCCCGGAGCCGTGGCCTGGGCACTAGGAAGGCCGGGCCTCCCCGACTCCCGGGAGGAGGGGCTAGCCCAGTTGCGCCCTGGCCCCCAAACCCTCTGGTGCCATCTGCCTGTCTCGGCACTTCTGACTCCACAGAGCCTTTCCTACATCTGGGCTGCCTGCCGTGGCACAGTGCAGGCGTGGGGTGAGGCCATGGTTTTGTCTTTCCAGGAAAAAATGAGCCCCTGGCCGAAGCAGCAGGCCCAGGCAGAGCCTTGAGCTTGAAGCCCAGTAGGTCTGTGGCCCTCAGGGCCAGAGCCATGCTTTCAAGGCAGGGAAGCGGCCTGCAAGCTGAGTGGGAGTGGGGGAGTGGAGGGAGACAGCTGAAGCCGAGTCCAGAAGGGCGGCGATGGAAGAGCTGCAGCTGGGTCAGAGCCTGGAGGGAGGGCGGGGCCTTCACTGAGGACCCCCCCCCATGAGGCCAGCCCTAGGCCCCGGCGGTCACGCATGCGCCCTTGGCCTGTGCGGTGTGTGGGGGGTTGAACCAAAGCCCGCAGGGCTCCCGGAGCTGCCAGAGAAAGAAGGGCCCATGGAGAGGTAGGCGAGGTGGGCAGGGGGCGCCACCTTACTCTCCTCAGCTCCCTGAGAGAGAGAGAGAGAGAGACAGAGACAGAGAGAGAGATCCCTGACCTCTGAGTCTCTGCCTCCACAGCTGGCTGGTGCCAACTCACGCGCCATCCCACGTCCAGCCATCACCCCCACGCCTGCACTGGGGCCAGCCCCACCACAGACAGGCCGGTTGGTTCCTGCTCACCTCTGTGCCGTCCCTTCCCGACCTGACCCCAGTGCAGGGGATAAGCTTCAGACAAGTCTTTCCATGTCCCTCTGCATGACAATAGACTTCCTCCCCTCTCCCATTCCACAGGCCCACCCGGGACATCCACCTTTGTCATTAGCTCAGGAGAGGATGCAAGATGAGAATCTCTGCTATTGTGTGGGGAGACTCAGTTTCCCGGGTTTCCCCCATGGACACATGTTCTTCAGCTGGGTCTGATTTTCTCCAGACAAGCTGTCTTGGGAAGGATTTGGCCAGCCCTAAGAACCTGAAGGGAAAGGGCAGAGGGGGGTTCTCTCTATGCCCCCGACAGCCCCGAGCTGGGTCGGTCCCTCAGACCTGGCCAGGGGCAGCCCATCCCCCGGCGCCCTTCCACCGGGCATCCAAGGACAGGCTCGGCGCCAGCCCCACGCCGCTCGCCTCTGCCCGACCATCGTCCTCCCTCGGGGTGCCTGGGCAGGACAGGGACCCGGCTGTGGGAGGCCTCCAGATCTCAGGCCTGGCACACCGTTTACCAGGCTGCTTCCTCCTCTGACGGGGGCCCAGTACACGCCCCAGGAGACTTGGCAGCCGCCCCCAGGGCTCTATCCTCTGGAACTCGTCCCCTTGGAAGGGGCCTGGCCCAGGTGCCAGGTTCGGCTGGTCGGCCAGCCTCCTTTGGAGAAAGCAGGCAAGCCGAGCCAGGCTTGCAGTGGCCCTGGCGTGACACCTGCCACCTCAGGCAGAGGGCCTCCCGCGTGCCCTCCATGGCGGGTTTCTCCCCGGAGCCGTGGCCTGGGCACTAGGAAGGCCGGGCCTCCCCGACTCCCGGGAGGAGGGGCTAGCCCAGTTGCGCCCTGGCCCCCAAACCCTCTGGTGCCATCTGCCTGTCTCGGCACTTCTGACTCCACAGAGCCTTTCCTACATCTGGGCTGCCTGCCGTGGCAAAGTGCAGGCGTGGGGTGAGGCCATGGTTTTGTCTTTCCAGGAAAAAATGAGCCCCTGGCCGAAGCAGCAGGCCCAGGCAGAGCCCTGAGCTTGAAGCCCAGTAGGTCTGTGGCCCTCAGGGCCAGAGCCATGCTTTCAAGGCAGGGAAGCGGCCTGCAAGCTGAGTGGGAGTGGGGGAGGGGAGGGAGACAGCTGAAGCCGAGTCCAGAAGGGCGGCGATGGAAGAGCTGCAGCTGGGTCAGAGCCTGGAGGGAGGGCGGGGCCTTCACTGAGGACCCCCCTCCCACCGAGGCCAGCCCTAGGCCCCGGCGGTCACGCATGCGCCCTTGGCCTGTGCGGTGTGTGGGGGGTTGAACCCAAGCCCGCAGGGCTCCCGGAGCGGCCAGAGGAAGAAGGGCCCATGGAGAGGTAGGCGAGGTGGGCAGGGGGCGCCACCTTACTCTCCTCAGCTCCCTGAGGGAGAGAGAGAGAGACAGAGACAGAGAGAGAGATCCCTGACCTCTGAGTCTCTGCCTCCACCGCTGGCTGGTGCCAACTCACGCGCCATCCCACTTCCAGCCATCACCCCCACGCCTGCCCCGGGGCCAGCCCCACCACAGACAGGCCGGTTGGTTCCTGCTCACCTCTGTGCCGTCCCTTCCCGACCTGACCCCAGTGCAGGGGATAAGCTTCAGACAAGTCTTTCCATGTCCCTCTGCATGACAATAGACTTCCTCCCCTCTCCCATTCCACAGGCCCACCCAGGACATCCACCTTTGTCATTAGCTCAGGAGAGGATGCATGATGAGAATCTCTGCTATTGTGTGGGGAGACTCAGTTTCCCGGGTTTCCCCCATGGACACATGTTCTTCAGCTGGGTCTGATTTTCTCCAATCAAGCTGTCTTGGGAAGGATTTGGCCAGCCCTAAGAACCTGAAGGGAAAGTTCGGAGGGTGGTTCTCTCTCTGCCCCCGACAGCCCCGAGCTGGGTCGGTCCCTCAGACCTGGCCAGGGGCATCCCATCCCCCGGCGCCCTTCCCCGGGGCATCCAAGGGCAGGCTCGGCGCCAGCCCCACCCCGCTCGCCACTGCCCGACCATCGTCCTCCCTCGGGGGGGCCCGGGCAGGACAGGGACCCGGGTGTGGGAGGCCTCCAGATCTCAGGCCTGGCACACCGTTTACCAGGCTGCTTCCTCCTCTGACGGGGGCCCAGTACACGCCCCAGGAGACTTGGCAGCCGCCCCCAGGGCTCTATCCTCTGGAACTCGTCCCCTTGGAAGGGGCCTGGCCCAGGTGCCAGGTTCGGCTGGTCGGCCAGCCTCCTTTGGAGAAAGCAGGCAAGCCGAGCCAGGCTTGCAGTGGCCCTGGCGTGACACCTGCCACCTCAGGCAGAGGGCCTCCCGCGTGCCCTCCATGGCGGGTTTCTCCCCGGAGCCGTGGCCTGGGCACTAGGAAGGCCGGGCCTCCCCGACTCCCGGGAGGAGGGGCTAGCCCAGTTGCGCCCTGGCCCCCAAACCCTCTGGTGCCATCTGCCTGTCTCGGCACTTCTGACTCCACAGAGCCTTTCCTACATCTGGGCTGCCTGCCGTGGCAAAGTGCAGGCGTGGGGTGAGGCCATGGTTTTGTCTTTCCAGGAAAAAATGAGCCCCTGGCCGAAGCAGCAGGCCCAGGCAGAGCCTTGAGCTTGAAGCCCAGTAGGTCTGTGGCCCTCAGGGCCAGAGCCATGCTTTCAAGGCAGGGAAGCGGCCTGCAAGCTGAGTGGGAGTGGGGGAGGGGAGGGAGACAGCTGAAGCCCAGTCCAGAAGGGCGGCGATGGAAGAGCTGCAGCTGGGTCAGAGCCTGGAGGGAGGGCGGGGCCTTCACTGAGGACCCCCCTCCCACCGAGGCCAGCCCTAGGCCCCGGCGGTCACGCATGCGCCCTTGGCCTGTGCGGTGTGTGGGGGGTTGAACCCAAGCCCGCAGGGCTCCCGGAGCGGCCAGAGAAAGAAGGGCCCATGGAGAGGTAGGCGAGGTGGGCAGGGGGCGCCACCTTACTCTCCTCAGCTCCCTGAGGGAGAGAGAGAGAGACAGAGACAGAGTGAGAGATCCCTGACCTCTGAGTCTCTGCCTCCACCGCTGCCTGGTGCCAACTCACGCGCCATCCCACTTCCAGCCATCACCCCCACGCCTGCCCCGGGGCCAGCCCCACCACAGACAGGCCGGTTGGTTCCTGCTCACCTCTGTGCCGTCCCTTCCCGACCTGACCCCAGTGCAGGGGATAAGCTTCAGACAAGTCTTTCCATGTCCCTCTGCATGACAATAGACTTCCTCCCCTCTCCCATTCCACAGGCCCACTCAGGACATCCACCTTTGTCATTAGCTCAGGAGAGGATGCATGATGAGAATCTCTGCTATTGTGTGGGGAGACTCAGTTTCCCGGGTTTCCCCCATGGACACATGTTCTTCAGCTGGGTCTGATTTTCTCCAGACAAGCTGTCTTGGGAAGGATTTGGCCAGCCCTAAGAACCTGAAGGGAAAGGGCGGAGGGGGGTTCTCTCTCTGCCCCCGACAGCCCCGAGCTGGGTCGGTCCCTCAGACCTGGCCAGGGGCAGCCCATCCCCCGGCGCCCTTCCCCGGGGCATCCAAGGGCAGGCTCGGCGCCAGCCCCACCCCGCTCGCCACTGCCCGACCATCGTCCTCCCTCGGGGGGCCTGGGCAGGACAGGGACCCGGGTGTGGGAGGCCTCCAGATCTCAGGCCTGGCACACCGTTTACCAGGCTGCTTCCTCCTCTGACGGGGGCCCAGCACACGCCCCAGGAGACTTGGCAGCCACCCCCAGGGCTCTAGCCTCTGGAACTCGTCTCCTTGGAAGGGGCCTGGCCCAGGTGCCAGGTTCGGCTGGTCGGCCAGCCTCCTTTGGAGAAAGCAGGCAAGCCGAGCCAGGCTTGCAGTGGCCCTGGCGTGACACCTGCCACCTCAGGCAGAGGGCCTCCCGCGTGCCCTCCATGGCTGGTTTCTCCCCGGAGCTGTGGCCTGGGCACTAGGAAGGCCGGGCCTCCCCGACTCCCGGGAGGAGGGGCTAGCCCAGTTGCGCCATGGCCCCCAAACCCTCTGGTGCCATCTGCCTGTCTCGGCACTTCTGACTCCACAGAGCCTTTCCTACATCTGGGCTGCCTGCCGTGGCAAAGTGCAGGCGTGGGGTGAGGCCATGGTTTTGTCTTTCCAGGAAAAAATGAGCCCCTGGCCGAAGCAGCAGGCCCAGGCAGAGCCTTGAGCTTGAAGCCCAGTAGGTCTGTGGCCCTCAGGGCCAGAGCCATGCTTTCAAGGCAGGGAAGCGGCCTGCAAGCTGAGTGGGAGTGGCGGAGGGGAGGGAGACAGCTGAAGCCGAGTCCAGAAGGGCGGCGATTGAAGAGCTGCAGCTGGTTCAGAGCCTGGAGGGAGGGCGGGGCCTTCACTGAGGACCCCCCCCCCCCCCCCCCCCGAGGCCAGCCC
The DNA here is from genome assembly GCF_020826845.1 of Diceros bicornis minor. Taxonomy (NCBI): domain Eukaryota; kingdom Metazoa; phylum Chordata; class Mammalia; order Perissodactyla; family Rhinocerotidae; genus Diceros; species Diceros bicornis. The sequence goes on from NW_026691589.1 coordinate 67,070, forward strand.
TAGGCCCAGGCGGTCACACATGCGCCTTTGGCCTGTGCGGTGTGTGGGGGGTTGAACCAAAGCCCGCAGGGCTCCCGGAGCGGCCAGAGAAAGAAGGGCCCATGGAGAGGTAGGCGAGTTGGGCAGGGGGCGCCACCTTACTCTCCTCAGCTCCCTGAGGGAGAGAGAGAGAGACAGAGACAGAGAGAGAGATCCCTGACCTCTGAGTCTCTGCCTCCACCGCTGGCTGGTGCCAACTCACGCGCCATCCCACTTCCAGCCATCACCCCCACGCCTGCCTCGGGGCCCGCCTCACCACAGAGAGGCCGGTTCGTTCCTGCTCACCTCTGTGCCATCCCTTCCCGACCTGACCCCAGTGCAGGGGATAAGCTTCAGACAAGTCTTTCCATGTCCCTCTGCATGACAATAGACTTCCTCCCCTCTCCCATTCCACAGGCCCACCCGGGACATCCACCTTTGTCATTAGCTCAGGAGAGGATGCAAGATGAGAATCTCTGCTATTGTGTGGGGAGACTCAGTTTCCCGGGTTTCCCCCATGGACACATGTTCTTCAGCTGGGTCTGATTTTCTCCAGACAAGCTGTCTTGGGAAGGATTTGGCCAGCCCTAAGAACCTGAAGGGAAAGGGCGGAGGGGGGTTCTCTCTCTGCCCCCGACAGCCCCGAGCTGGGTCGGTCCCTCAGACCTGGCCAGGGGCAGCCCATCCCCCGGCGCCCTTCCCCGGGGCATCCAAGGGCAGGCTCGGCGCCAGCCCCACCCCGCTCGCCACTGCCCGACCATCGTCCTCCCTCGGGGGGCCTGGGCAGGACAGGGACCCGGCTGTGGGAGGCCTCCAGATCTCAGGCCTGGCACACCGTTTACCAGGCTGCTTCCTCCTCTGACGCGGGCCCAGCACACGCCCCAGGAGACTTGGCAGCCGCCCCCAGGGCTCTATCCTCTGGAACTCGTCCCCTTGGAAGGGGCCTGGCCCAGGTGCCAGGTTCGGCTGGTCGGCCAGCCTCCTTTGGAGAAAGCAGGCAAGCCGAGCCAGGCTTGCAGTGGCCCTGGCGTGACACCTGCCACCTCAGGCAGAGGGCCTCCCGCGTGCCCTCCATGGCGGGTTTCTCCCCGGAGCCGTGGCCTGGGCACTAGGAAGGCCGGGCCTCCCCGACTCCCGGGAGGAGGGGCTAGCCCAGTTGCGCCCTGGCCCCCAAACCCTCTGGTGCCATCTGCCTGTCTCGGCACTTCTGACTCCACAGAGCCTTTCCTACATCTGGGCTGCCTGCCGTGGCAAAGTGCAGGCGTGGGGTGAGGCCATGGTTTTGTCTTTCCAGGAAAAAATGAGCCCCTGGCCGAAGCAGCAGGCCCAGGCAGAGCCTTGAGCTTGAAGCCCAGTAGGTCTGTGGCCCTCAGGGCCAGAGCCATGCTTTCAAGGCAGGGAAGCGGCCTGCAAGCTGAGTGGGAGTGGGGGAGGGGAGGGAGACAGCTGAAGCCCAGTCCAGAAGGGCGGCGATGTAAGAGCTGCAGCTGGGTCAGAGCCTGGAGGGAGGGCGGGGCCTTCACTGAGGACCCCCCCCCCCCCCGAGGCCAGCCCTAGGCCCCGGCGGTCACGCATGCGCCCTTGGCCTGTGCGGTGTGTGGGGGGTTGAACCCAAGCCCGCAGGGCTCCCGGAGCGGCCAGAGAAAGAAGGGCCCATGGAGAGGTAGGCGAGGTGGGCAGGGGGCGCCACCTTACTCTCCTCAGCTCCCTGAGGGAGAGAGACAGAGACAGAGACAGAGAGAGAGATCCCTGACCTCTGAGTCTCTGCCTCCACCGCTGGCTGGTGCCAACTCACGCGCCATCCCACTTCCAGCCATCACCCCCACGCCTGCCTCGGGGCCAGCCCCACCACAGACAGGCCGGTTGGTTCCTGCTCACCTCTGTGCCATCCCTTCCCGACCTGACCCCAGTGCAGGGGATAAGCTTCAGACAAGTCTTTCCATGTCCCTCTGCATGACAATAGACTTCCTCCCCTCTCCCATTCCACAGGCCCACCCGGGACATCCACCTTTGTCATTAGCTCAGGAGAGGATGCAAGATGAGAATCTCTGCTATTGTGTGGGGAGACTCAGTTTCCCGGGTTTCCCCCATGGACACATGTTCTTCAGCTGGGTCTGATTTTCTCCAGACAAGCTGTCTTGGGAAGGATTTGGCCAGCCCTAAGAACCTGAAGGGAAAGGGCGGAGGGGGGTTCTCTCTCTGCCCCCGACAGCCCCGAGCTGGGTCGGTCCCTCAGACCTGGCCAGGGGCAGCCCATCCCCCGGCGCCCTTCCCCGGGGCATCCAAGGGCAGGCTCGGCGCCAGCCCCCCACCCGCTCACCACTGCCCGACCATCGTCCTCCCTCGGGGGGCCTGGGCAGGACAGGGACCCGGCTGTGGGAGGCCTCCAGATCTCAGGCCTGGCACACCGTTTACCAGGCTGCTTCCTCCTCTGACGCGGGCCCAGCACACGCCCCAGGAGACTTGGCAGCCGCCCCCAGGGCTCTATCCTCTGGAACTCGTCCCCTTGGAAGGGGCCTGGCCCAGGTGCCAGGTTCGGCTGGTCGGCCAGCCTCCTTTGGAGAAAGCAGGCAAGCCGAGCCAGGCTTGCAGTGGCCCTGGCGTGACACCTGCCACCTCAGGCAGAGGGCCTCCCGCGTGCCCTCCATGGCGGGTTTCTCCCCGGAGCCGTGGCCTGGGCACTAGGAAGGCCGGGCCTCCCCGACTCCCGGGAGGAGGGGCTAGCCCAGTTGCGCCCTGGCCCCCCAAACCCTCTGGTGCCATCTGCCTGTCTCGGCACTTCTGACTCCACAGAGCCTTTCCTACATCTGGGCTGCCTGCCGTGGCAAAGTGCAGGCGTGGGGTGAGGCCATGGTTTTGTCTTTCCAGGAAAAAATGAGCCCCTGGCCGAAGCAGCAGGCCCAGGCAGAGCCTTGAGCTTGAAGCCCAGTAGGTCTGTGGCCCTCAGGGCCAGAGCCATGCTTTCAAGGCAGGGAAGCGGCCTGCAAGCTGAGTGGGAGTGGGGGAGGGGAGGGAGACAGCTGAAGCCGAGTCCAGAAGGGCTGCGATGGAAGAGCTGCAGCTGGGTCAGAGCCTGGAGGGAGGGCGGGGCCCTTCACTGAGGACCCCCCCCCCAGGCCAGCCCTAGGCCCCGGCGGTCACGCATGTGCCTTTGGCCTGTGCGGTGTGTGGGGGGTTGAACCCAAGCCCGCAGGGCTCCCGGAGCGGCCAGAGAAAGAAGGGCCCATGGAGAGGTAGGCGAGGTGGGCAGGGGGCGCCACCTTACTCTCCTCAGCTCCCTGAGGGAGAGAGACAGAGACAGAGACAGAGAGAGAGATCCCTGACCTCTTAGTCTCTGCCTCCACCGCTGGCTGGTGCCAACTCACGCGCCATCCCACTTCCAGCCATCACCCCCACGCCTGCCTCGGGGCCAGCCCCACCACAGACAGGCCGGTTGGTTCCTGCTCACCTCTGTGCCGTCCCTTCCCGACCTGACCCCAGTGCAGGGGATAAGCTTCAGACAAGTCTTTCCATGTCCCTCTGCATGACAATAGACTTCCTCCCCTCTCCCATTCCACAGGCCCACCCGGGACATCCACCTTTGTCATTAGCTCAGGAGAGGATGCAAGATGAGAATCTCTGCTATTGTGTGGGGAGACTCAGTTTCCCGGGTTTCCCCCATGGACACATGTTCTTCAGCTGGGTCTGATTTTCTCCAGACAAGCTGTCTTGGGAAGGATTTGGCCAGCCCTAAGAACCTGAAGGGAAAGGGCGGAGGGGGGTTCTCTCTCTGCCCCCGACAGCCCCGAGCTGGGTCGGTCCCTCAGACCTGGCCAGGGGCAGCCCATCCCCCGGCGCCCTTCCCCGGGGC